>NC_083228.1:140901473-141022008 GCF_032191835.1 Heteronotia binoei | reverse complement strand
CCGCTCTGAGACTCTTCGGAGTGGAGGGCAGGATAGAAATCCAATATCTTCATCTACCTCACAGGGTGTCTGTTGTGGGGGAGAAAGGAAAGGAGATTTTGAGCCGCTCTGAGACTCTTCAGAGTGGAGGGCGGGATATAAATCCAATATCTTCTTCTTCTTCAGCCAAAAGCAACCCGACACAAAAAAAGGGGAGCCCCGGGTGAGCGAGGCCTGCTTGGGCTGGCTAGAGATCCAGCCAGCCCAAGCAAGCCTCGCTAACCTGGGGCTCTCCTTGGCCACTCCCCCCCGCCCCCACAGTCAAAAGCCAGCAAGCCATCCACCGCCCAGAATCACATAAGAAATGGAGAAAGGGTGGTGTGGGCTTCTCCAGGGGTTAATGAGGGCTGCTGTGGCAAAGCCCCTGGTGGCTGGCTGGCTGGCTGCCCGCTCTCCTAATCCAGGGATTGTTATGCAGCTGCACCTGCTATTCAATGGACAGGGGAGGGAGGACGGAGGGGGAACCATCAGGAATTGCACTCCTATGAACTCCTGCTGAATTCAAGGCCTGGCGACCCCCACAGAGTTTCTCAAGGCAAGAGACAAAGAGAGTAGGTTTGCCATTGCCAGCCTCTGCACAGCACCGCTGGGACTCCTTGATGGTTTCCCATCCAAATACTAGTCAGGGGTGACCCTGTTTAGCTAGGGCCCATCCGTAGCTATTAGCCACAAGGTATAGGAAAACTCTGTCTGGGGCAGTGATGCTCTGTCTTCTTGGTGCTTGGGGGCAACAGGAGGAAGGCTTCTGGAGTTGTGGCCCTGCTGGGGTTTGGTCACTGTGTGACACAGAGTGTTGGACTGAGGAGCCACTGGCCTGATCCAACATGGCTTCTCTTATGTTCTTATGTGACACAGAGTGTTGGACTGGAGGAGCCACTGGCCTGATCCAACATGGCTTCTCTTATGTTCTTATGTGACACAGAGTGTTGGACTGGAGGAGCACTGGCCTGATCCAACATGGCTTCTCTTATGTTCTTATGTGACACAGAGTGTTGGACTGGAGGAGCCACTGGCCTGATCCAACATGGCTTCTCTTATGTTCTTATGTGACACAGAGTGTTGGACTGGAGGAGCCACTGGCCTGATCCAACATGGCTTCTCTTATGTTCTTATGTGACACAGAGTGTTGGACTGGAGGAGCCACTGGCCTGATCCAACATGGCTTCTCTTATGTTCTTATGTGACACAGAGTGTTGGACTGGAGGAGCCACTGGCCTGATCCAACATGGCTTCTCTTATGTTCTTATGTGACACAGAGTGTTGGACTGGAGGAGCCACTGGCCTGATCCAACATGGCTTCTCTTATGTTCTTATGTGACACAGAGTGTTGGACTGGAGGAGCCACTGGCCTGATCCAACATGGCTTCTCTTATGTTCTTATGTGACACAGAGTGTTGGACTGGAGGAGCCACTGGCCTGATCCAACATGGCTTCTCTTATGTTCTTATGTGACACAGAGTGTTGGACTGGAGGAGCCACTGGCCTGATCCAACATGGCTTCTCTTATGTTCTTATGTGACACAGAGTGTTGGACTGGAGGAGCCACTGGCCTGATCCAACATGGCTTCTCTTATGTTCTTATGTGACACAGAGTGTTGGACTGGAGGAGCCACTGGCCTGATCCAACATGGCTTCTCTTATGTTCTTATGTGACACAGAGTGTTGGACTGGAGGAGCCACTGGCCTGATCCAACATGGCTTCTCTTATGTTCTTATGTGACACAGAGTGTTGGACTGGAGGAGCCACTGGCCTGATCCAACATGGCTTCTCTTATGTTCTTATGTGACACAGAGTGTTGGACTGGAGGAGCCACTGGCCTGATCCAACATGGCTTCTCTTATGTTCTTATGTGACACAGAGTGTTGGACTGGAGGAGCCACTGGCCTGATCCAACATGGCTTCTCTTATGTTCTTATGTGACACAGAGTGTTGGACTGGAGGAGCCACTGGCCTGATCCAACATGGCTTCTCTTATGTTCTTATGTGACACAGAGTGTTGGACTGGAGGAGCCACTGGCCTGATCCAACATGGCTTCTCTTATGTTCTTATGTGACACAGAGTGTTGGACTGGAGGAGCCACTGGCCTGATCCAACATGGCTTCTCTTATGTTCTTATGTGACACAGAGTGTTGGACTGGAGGAGCCACTGGCCTGATCCAACATGGCTTCTCTTATGTTCTTATGTGACACAGAGTGTTGGACTGGAGGAGCCACTGGCCTGATCCAACATGGCTTCTCTTATGTTCTTATGTGACACAGAGTGTTGGACTGGAGGAGCCACTGGCCTGATCCAACATGGCTTCTCTTACGTTCTTATGTGACACAGAGTGTTGGACTGGAGGAGCCACTGGCCTGATCCAACATGGCTTCTCTTATGTTCTTATGTGACACAGAGTGTTGGACTGGAGGAGCCACTGGCCTGATCCAACATGGCTTCTCATATGTTCTTATGTGACACAGAGTGTTGGACTGGAGGAGCCACTGGCCTGATCCAACATGGCTTCTCATATGTTCTTATGTGACACAGAGTGTTGGACTGGAGGAGCCACTGGCCTGATCCAACATGGCTTCTCATATGTTCTTATGTGACACAGAGTGTTGGACTGGAGGAGCCACTGGCCTGATCCAACATGGCTTCTCATATGTTCTTATGTGACACAGAGTGTTGGACTGGAGGAGCCACTGGCCTGATCCAACATGGCTTCTCATATGTTCTTATGTGACACAGAGTGTTGGACTGGAGGAGCCACTGGCCTGATCCAACATGGCTTCTCATATGTTCTTATGTGACACAGAGTGTTGGACTGGAGGAGCCACTGGCCTGATCCAACATGGCTTCTCATATGTTCTTATGTGACACAGAGTGTTGGACTGGAGGAGCCACTGGCCTGATCCAACATGGCTTCTCATATGTTCTTATGTGACACAGAGTGTTGGACTGGAGGGGCCATTGGCCTGATCCAACATGGCTTCTCTTATGTTCTTATGTGACACAGAGTGTTGGACTGGAGGAGCCACTGGCCTGATCCAACATGGCTTCTCATATGTTCTTATGTGACACAGAGTGTTGGACTGGAGGAGCCACTGGCCTGATCCAACATGGCTTCTCATATGTTCTTATGTGACACAGAGTGTTGGACTGGAGGAGCCACTGGCCTGATCCAACATGGCTTCTCATATGTTCTTATGTGACACAGAGTGTTGGACTGGAGGGGCCATTGGCCTGATCCAACATGGCTTCTCTTATGTTCTTATGTGACACAGAGTGTTGGACTGGAGGAGCCACTGGCCTGATCCAACATGGCTTCTCATATGTTCTTATGTGACACAGAGTGTTGGACTGGAGGGGCCATTGGCCTGATCCAACATGGCTTCTCTTATGTTCTTATGTGACACAGAGTGTTGGACTGGAGGAGCCACTGGCCTGATCCAACATGGCTTCTCATATGTTCTTATGTGACACAGAGTGTTGGACTGGAGGGGCCATTGGCCTGATCCAACATGGCTTCTCTTATGTTCTTATGTGACACAGAGTGTTGGACTGGAGGGGCCATTGGCCTGATCCAACATGGCTTCTCTTATGTTCTTATGTGACACAGAGTGTTGGACTGGATGGGCCATTGGCCTGATCCAACATGGCTTCTCTTATGTTCTTATGTGACACAGAATGTTGGACTGGAGGGGCCACTGGCCTGATCCAACATGGCTTCTCTTATGTTCTTATGTGACACAGAATGTTGGACTGGAGGGGCCACTGGCCTGATCCAACCTGGCTTCTCTTATGTGACACAGAGTGTTGGACTGGAGGGGCCACTGGCCTGATCCAACATGGCTTCTCTTATGTTCTTATGTGACACAGAATGTTGGACTGGAGGGGCCATTGGCCTGATCCAACAGGGCCTCTCTTATGTTCTTATGTGACTCAGAGTGTTGGACTGGAGGAGCCACTGGCCTGATCCAACATGGCTTCTCATATGTTCTTATGTGACACAGAGTGTTGGACTGGAGGGGCCATTGGCCTGATCCAACATGGCTTCTCTTATGTTCTTATGTGACACAGAGTGTTGGACTGGATGGGCCATTGGCCTGATCCAACATGGCTTCTCTTATGTTCTTATGTGACACAGAGTGTTGGACTGGAGGGGCCACTGGCCTGATCCAACATGGCTTCTCTTATGTTCTTATGTGACACAGAATGTTGGACTGGAGGGGCCACTGGCCTGATCCAACCTGGCTTCTCTTATGTGACACAGAGTGTTGGACTGGAGGGGCCACTGGCCTGATCCAACATGGCTTCTCTTATGTTCTTATGTGACACAGAGTGTTGGACTGGATGGGCCATTGGCCTGATCCAACATGGCTTCTCTTATGTTCTTATGTGACCCAGAGTGTTGGACTGGATGGGCCATTGGCCTGATCCAACAAGGCTTCTCTTATGTTCTTATGTGACACAGAATGTTGGACTGGAGGGGCCACTGGCCTGATCCAACATGGCTTCTCTTATGTTCTTATGTGACACAGAGTGTTGGACTGGATGGGCCATTGGCCTGATCCAACAAGGCTTCTCTTATGTTCTTATGTGACACAGAATGTTGGACTGGAGGGGCCACTGGCCTGATCCAACATGGGTTCTCTTATGTTCTTATGTGACACAGAGTGTGGGACTGGATGGGCCATTGGCCTGATCCAACAAGGCTTCTCTTATGTGACACAGAATGTTGGACTGGAGGGGCCACTGGCCTGATCCAACATGGCTTCTCTTATGTTCTTATGTGACACAGAGTGTTGGACTGGATGGGCCATTGGCCTGATCCAACAAGGCTTCTCGTATGTTCTTATGTGACACAGAATGTTGGACTGGAGGGGCCCCTGGCCTGATCCAACATGGCTTCTCTTATGTTCTTATGTGACACGGAGTCTTGGACTGAATGGGCCTGTAGTGTATCGAGATAACAATATAACGTAATAACGCCTGATCCAACATGGCTTCTCTTATGTTCTTATGTGACTCAGAGTGTTGGACTGGATGGGCCAATGGCCTGATCCAACATGGTTTCACTTATGTTCTTATGTGGCACAGAGTGTTGGACCGGATGAGCCCTTGGCCTGATCCAACATGGCATCTCTTATGTTCTTAGGTCCAGGGGAGTGATGCCCTGTATTCTTGGTGCAATGGTGGGGAGGCAACAGTGGGAGGGCCTCTGGAATTCTGGCCCCACTGGTGGACCTCCTGATGGCACCTGAGTTTTGGCTACTGTGTGACACAGAGTGCTGGGCTGGATGGGCTAATGGCTTGATCTAACATGGCTTCGCTTATGTTCTTATGTCTGGGGTAGTGATGCTCAGTATCCTTGGTGATTGAGGGGCAACAGTGGGAGGGCTTCTGGAGTTCTGACCCTGCTGGTGGACCTCCTGATGGCACCTGAGTTTTGGCCACTGTGTGGCACAGAGTGTTGGACTGTAGGAGCCATAGACTTGATCCAACATGGCTTCTCTTATTTTCATATGTCTGGGGCAGTGGTGCTCTGTATTCTTGGTGCTTGGTGGGCAGCAGTGGGAGGGCTTCTGGAGTTCTGCCCCCACTGGTGGACCTCCTGAGGGCCCCTGGGTTTGGGCCACTGTGTGATACAGAGTGTTGGGCTGGAGGGGCCATGGGCCTGATCCAACATGGCTTCTCTTATGTTGTTATGTCTGGAACAGTGATGTTCTGTATTCTTGGTACTTTGGGAGGGGGAGGGCTTCTGGAGCTCTGGCCCCACTGGTAGACCTTCTGAGGGCACCTAGGTTTTGGCTGCTGTGTGACACAGAGTGTTGAACTCGATGGGCCACTGGACTGCTCCAAGATGGCTTCTCTTATGTTCTTATGTCTGGGGCAGTGATGCTTTGTCTTCTTGGTGCTTGGGGAGGGCAACTGTGGGTGGGCGTCTGGAGTTCTGGCCCCGCTGGTGAATCTCCTGAGGGCACCTGGGTTTCGGTCACTGTGTGACACAAGAGCATTGAATTGGATGGGCCATTGGCCTGGTCCAAGATGGCTTCTCTTACGCTCTTATGCCTGGGGCAGTGATGCTCTGCATTTTTGGTGCTTGGGGGGTTATTGGGGGGAGGGTTATGGAGTTCTGTCCCCGCTGACGGACCTCCTGATGGCTCCTGGGTTTTGGCCACCATGTGACACAGAGGGTTGGGCTGGAGGTGCCATGGGCCTGATCTAAGATGGCGTCTCTTATGGTCTCATGATATCTAGGTCAAGAGAAAGTGTTGTCATGCTGCAGGCGGTTTGCACTGACCACCATAGTTTTCAACACAAGAGGTGCCAGAGTGTTGTGAGAATTTTGGATTTGGATCCTAAAAATTGTATTCTTATGCTCTAAGAGCCAGTTTGGTGTAGAGAGCCAGTTTAGTGTAGTGATTAAGTGTGCGGACTCTTATCTGGGAGAACCGGGCTTGATTCCCCACTCCTCCACTTGCACCTGCCGGAATGGCCTTGGGTCAGCCGTAGCTCTGGCAGAGGTTGTCCTTGAAAGGCAGCTGCTGTGAGAGCCCTCTCAGCCCCACCCACCTCACAGGGTGTCTGTTGTGGGGGAGGAAGGGAAAGGAGATTGTGAGCCGCTCTGAGACTCTTTGGAGTGGAGGGCGGGATATAAATCCAATATCTTCATCTACCTCACAGGGTGTCTGTTGTGGGGGAGGGAGGTAAAGGAGATTGTGAGCCGCTCTGAGACTCTTCGGAGTGGAGGGCGGGATATAAATCCAATATCTTCATCTACCTCACAGGGTGTCTGTTGTGGGGGAGGGAAGGTAAAGGAGATTGTGAGCCGCTCTGAGACTCTTTGGAGTGGAGGGCGGGATATAAATCCAATATCTTCATCTACCTCACATGGTGTCTGTTGTGGGGGAGGGAGGTAAAGGAGATTGTGAGCCGCTCTGAGACTCTTCAGAGTGGAGAGCGGGATATAAATCCAATATCTTCATCTACCTCACAGGGTGTCTGTTGTGGGGGAGGGAGGTAAAGGAGATTGTGAGCCGCTCTGAGACTCTTTGGAGTGGAGGGTGGGATATAAATCCAATATCTTCATCTACCTCACAGGGTGTCTGTTGTGGGGGAGGGAAGTAAAGGAGATTGTGAGCCGCTCTGAGACTCTTCGGAGTGGAGGGTGGGATATAAATCCAATATCTTCATCTACCTCACAGGGTGTCTGTTGTGGGGGGGGAAGGTAAAGGAGATTGTGAGCCGCTCTAAGACTCTTTGGAGTGGAGGGCGGGATATAAATCCAATATCTTCATCTACCTCACAGGGTGTCTGTTGTGGGGGAGGAAGGGAAAGGAGATTGTGAGCCGCTCTGAGACTCTTCGGAGTGGAGGGCGGGATATAAATCCAATATCTTCATCTACCTCACAGGGTGTCTGTTGTGGGGGAGGAAGGGAAAGGAGATTGTGAGCCGCTCTGAGACTCTTCGGAGTGGAGGGCGGGATATAAATCCAATATCTTCATCTACCTCACAGGGTGTCTGTTGTGGGGGAGGAAGGGAAAGGAGATTGTGAGCCGCTCTGAGACTCTTCGGAGTGGAGGGCAGGATATAAATCCAATATCTTCTTCTTCTTATATACTACGAATGTAGCAGACCAACTTTAAGTGAACCAAACTCCCCAAATGCTTTTCAGCTCTCTCAATGACTGAAGCTGCCAAAAGTTGCTGAATGGTCATAAAACAATAACATTGAGGCATCCCTCTGAAATGCAAGAATTTCTGTTACTTTGCCTTTCCCTTCATTGCCAGTATAGCTAAGATAGAAGGGCTAGTGTAGAAGTGTTTTGTGGAATCGGCTGGGCGCCAGAAATTCTGCCCTGTGTTAAAAGTTAACTTTATTTCCATTGTTGCTTGAGTTTAGCCTTGCTTGTTTCACTTCTAGCTACCCTTAGATAGTACAGAAGCACCAGTGTGAGTGCCTGAGCCTGGGAAAAGGGACCATATTAGAGAAAAAGGACCGAGACTAAGACTGATAGAGGGTGACCAGCCTGCGTTTCAACACAAGAGACGCCAGAGGCGCACCATAGAGCTTCCCCTCCCAAATTGCTAGAGCGTCCGGGAAAACCATCGTTTCCCCGGAAACACCTAGAGCGGCCATACACGACGTTGCTGGTGCGATCACATCACTTCCAGGTGACGTCATCGCGGCGCACGTTGCGCGGAAGTCCCCCGCCAGAGGATACAGGGGACTTAGCAATCCTGTTGGCCAATCCATGTAAGGAAACGTTTATAATGACTGTAATATGTTTTAGCGTCCTGTGACACAGAGCGGTAAACTACAGTACTGCAGTCCTAAACTCTGCTCACGACCTGAGTTCAATCCCGGTGGAAGCTGGGTTCAGGTAGCTGGCTCAAGGTTAACTCAGCCTTCCATCCTTCCGAGGTGGGTAAAACGAGGACCCAGCTTGCTGTGGGGGAAAGCGTAGACGACGGGGGAAGGCGATGGCAAACCACCCCGCAAAAAGTCTGTCAAGAAAACGTCATGATGTGACGTCACACCATGGGTCAGTAATGACTCAGTGCTTGCGCAGGGGACTACTATTACCTTTTTATATGTTTTAAGAACATAAGAGAAACCATGTTGGATCAGGCCAACGGCCCATCCAGTCCAACACTCTGTGTCACACAGTGGCAAAACATTTTTTATATATACACACACACTGTGGCTAATAACCACTGATGGACCTGTGCTCCATATTTTTATCTAAACCCCTCTTGAACGTGGCTATACTTGTGGCCGCCACCACCTCCTGCGGCAGTGAATTCCACATGTTAATCACCCTTTGGGTGAAGTACTTCCTTTTATCCATTTTAACCTGTCTGCTTAGTTTTACATTTTCGTGGGTTGTTTTTTTTAAAAGCATTATCAACTATACCCACATGGTTATTAAATCATATCCATCCATAAGTTCCTAGTTTTCAAAGGAGGATGAAGAGTTATTGAGGGTCGGGGGGGGGGGTTCCCAACAGCATAAAAAGCACCCGCGCTCACTTGATTTGTTGCTAATCAAATTCGATGTGTCCTAGCAAGGTAAAATTCCACAAACGCTCATCCCATCTACCAACCACTATTTCTGTAGTAGAGTTCCAGGACTGAGAAGTGATGGATATTTTTCATAACACCCGCAGCTGCGGGCTGAGAGAGTCATTATCTGTGAAGCCGGACACAGAGAGCTTAGGTTTTCTATGGATGGAGATGATTTGTCAAGCAATTCCAAGAGGGCTGGATTGCTGCTTAGGCATTGATATGTTTTGTGGGCAGGTCGTGACCGTAAGAACCAGAGTCCTGCTGGATCTAACCAGTGGTCCATCGAGTTCAGCATCTTGTCCCACACTAGGGTTGCCAATCCCCAGGTGGGGGCAGGGGATCCCCCAGTTTGGAGGTCCTCCCCCCCGCTTCAGGATCGTCAGAAAGCGGGGCGGAGGGGAGGGAAATGTCTGCTGGGAACTCTATTATTCCCATAGGAAATCATGGAGAATTCATCCACAGGTATCTGGGGCACTGAGGGGGCTGTTGTTTGAGGTAGAAGCACCAAATTCTTGGCATAACATCGAGTGCCTCTCCTCAAAATGTTTCCCAAGTTTCAAAAGGATTGGACCAGGGGGTCCAATTCTATGAGCCCCAAAAGAAGGTGCCCCTATCCTTCATTATTTCCTGCGGAAGGAAGGCATTTTAAAAGGTGTGCGGTCCCTTTAAATGTGATGGGCAGAACTTCCTTTGGAGTAATGGTGCTTGCCACACCCTCGCTCCTGGCTTCACCCGCAATGTCTCCTGGCTATTAGCCACAGCGTATTGTTGGAACCCTCTGTCTGGGGCAGTGATGCTCTGTATTCTTGGTGCTTGTGGGGGAGGCAACAGTGTGAGGACTTCTAGTGTCCTGGCCCCACTGATGGACCTCCTGGGGGTTTTGGCCACTGTGTGACACAGAGTGTTGGACTGGATGGGCCATTGGCCTGATCCAACATGGCTTCTCTTATGTGACACAGAGCGTTGGACTGGATGGGCCACTGGCATGATGCAACATGGCTTCTCTTCTGTTCTTATGTGACACAGAGTGTTGGACTGGGTGGACCATTGGCCTGATCCAACATGGCTACTCTTTATGTTCTTAACTTGAGCGTTCCAAGACCACACAAACAAGACTGAATACTGCCTTTGCCAAAATATTCAAAGGGGCAAAGACAGAGCACAACAATGTTAAAGAGCAACCAAAATGGCCTGAACACAGCTTTATATTTTACCATGTTTTCCGGTTCATTCTGATATATATTCTTCTGACCTGGCTATATATCCACTCCCTGTCAGGGAACTAAAAAGAATTCCAGCAGAATTGCAAACTGTTTTTACCCCTTTGTGTCTACTGGGTGACTGATAACAACTATTCACCGCTCAAGGCTGATGTATCGTAAAGCTTTTTTCGGATAAAAGGGAAACGAAGCCGCTGTGGAAACTAATCTAGCGTGAAAAGTGAGGTGTTCCTGTTGTACAAACTTTGTAAGGCTAGAAGGATTTTTCCTAAATAGATTTTAAAAATAAAAACATTTTAAAATAACATTCCTCCTCAAAATAAAGAGCTTTTTCTTTACAAAAAAAATAATAAGCTTCTCTACAAATTCAGACAAAATGACATCATCTGAATTCCAGTAGCATTTTTGTAGACTAGAATTTTATAGACTAAAATGTTGTAGAATAGAATTTTATATACAGATTTTAAAAATTAAAAAAAAAATATTTAGAAATGGCATTTCCCCAGATAAGCTTTTTGGAATAAGTTTATCTACAAATTCACCACTAGATGGCAGCATCTAGATTTTAGTCCAGTACGGCCTTCTTGTTGTTCAGTCGCACAGTCAAGTCCGACTCTTTCCTACCCCACGGACCAAGTCACGCCAGGCCCTCCTGTCTTCCACCATCCTCTGAAGTCCACTCAAATTCATGTTTGTTACATCAGTAACGCTGTCCAGACATCTCCTCTTTTGCCATCCCCTTCTTCTTTTGCCTTGCCTTTCCCAGCTTCAGGGTCTTCTCCAGGGAGTGCTCCCTTCTCATTTGGTGGCTAAAGTGTTTGAGCTTCAGCTTCAGCATCTGACCTTCCAGGGAACAGTCGGGGTTGATTTCCCTTAGGACTGACTGATTGGATCTCCTTGCAGTCCAAGGGACTCTCAAGAGCCTTCTCCAGTGAGTGCTCCCTTCTCATTGGGTGGCCAAAGTGTTTGAGCTTCAGCTTCAGCATCTGACCTTCCAGGGAACCGTCTGAGTTGATTTCCCTTAGGACTGACTGATTGGATCTTCTTGGAGTCCAAGGGACTCTCAAGAGTCTTCTCCAGCACCACAGCTCAAAAGGCCTTCCTCATGGTCCAACTCTCACAACTATACATTACTACTGGGAATACCACCGCTTGACTATACAGACTTTTGTTGGCAGGGTGATGTCTCTACTTTTTATTATACTGCCCAGGTTCGCCATAGCTGTCCTCCCAAAGAGCAAACGTCTTTTAATTTTATGGCTACAGTCACCATCTGCAGTGATCTTGGATCCCAGAAATGTGAAGTCTGTCACTACTTCCATGTCTTCTCCTTCTATTTGCCAGGGTGTCATGATCTTAGTTTTTTTGATGTTGAATTTCAAGCCTACTTTTGCACTCTCCTCTTTCACCCTCAACAAGAGGTTCTTTAGGTCCTCCTCACTTTCTGCCATTAGAGTGGTATCATCTGCATATCTGTTGATGTTTTTCCCGGCAATCTTAATTCCGCCTTCTGCTTCATCCAGGCCAGCATTTCGCATGATGTACTCTGCATATAAATTAAATAAGCAGGTTGACAATATACATCCTTGTCGAACTCCTTTTTCTATTCTAAAGCAATCAGTTGTTCCATATCCCATTCTGACCG
Organism: Heteronotia binoei; assembly: GCF_032191835.1. Classification (NCBI taxonomy): domain Eukaryota; kingdom Metazoa; phylum Chordata; class Lepidosauria; order Squamata; family Gekkonidae; genus Heteronotia; species Heteronotia binoei. Next base: position 141,010,049 of record NC_083228.1, on the reverse strand, counting down.
TTGCTTCTTGACCCTTATACAGGTTTCTCAGGAGACCCTTATACGGGTTTCTCAGAAGTCTGGTACTCCCATCTCTTTAAGGACTTGCTACAGTTTGTTGTGATCCACACAATCAAAGGCTTTAGCACAGTCAATGAAACAGAAATAGACGTTTTTCTGATACTCCCGTGCTTTCTCCATAATCCAGCGAATGTTGGCAATTTGATCTCTAGTTTCTCTACCTCTCCGAAACCCAGCTTGAACTTCTGGTAGTTCCCGATCGACATACTGCTGAAGCCTAGCTTGTAGGATCTTTAGCATAACCTTGCTGGCATGTGAAATGAGTGCAATGGTGCGATAGTTTGAACATTCCTTGGAATTACCCTTCTTTGGGATTGGAATATAAACTGACCTTTTCCAATCCTGTGGCCACTGTTGCATTTTCCAAATTTGTTGACATAACAGCACCATCACTTTAACAGCACCATCTTTTAGGACTTTGAATAGCTCGACTGGGGTACCGTCATCTCCGCTCGCTTTGTTGTTAGTAATGCTTTCTAAGGCCCATTTGACTTCACACTCCAGGATGTCTGGCTCAAGGTCAGCGATTTCACTGTCATGGTTGTCAAGGACATTGAGATCCTCCTAGTATAATTCTTCTGTGTATTCTTGCCACCTCTTCCTGATCTCTTCTGCTTCTGTTAGGTCCCTACCATTTTTGTCCTTTATCATGGTCATCTTTGCACAAAAAGTTCCCTTGGTTTCTCCAATTTTCTTGAAGAGATCTCTTGTCCTTCCCATTCTATTATTTTCCTCTATTGCTTTGCATTGTTCTTTCAAGGAGGCCTCCTTATCTCTCCTTGCTGCTCTCTGAAAACCTGCGTTCAGTTGGGTGAATTTTTCCTTTTCACCTTTGCCTTTCACTTTCCTTCTTTCCTCAGCTATTTGTAAAGCCTCATCAGACAGCCACTTTGCTTTCTTCCATTTCTTTGGGATGGTACATTGCTGCCATCTGTACAATGTCATGAACCTCCGTCCATAGTTCTTCCAGTACTCTATCAACTCTAGTTCCTTAAACCTATTCTTCACCTCCACTGTATATTCATAAGGGATGTGATCAAGGTCAAACCTGAATGGCCTAATGGTGTCCCCAGTTTTCTTCAGTTTAAGCCTGAATTTTGCAATGAGTCGCTCATGAGCTGAGCCGCAGTCAGCTCCAGGTCTTGTTTTTGCTGACTGTAAGGAGCTTCTCCATCTTTGACTGCAGAGTATATAATCAATCTGATTTCTGTGTTGTCCATCAGGTGATGTCCATGTGTAGAGTCGCCTTTTAGGTTGTTGGAAGAAGGTGTTCGCTATGACCAGCTTGTTCTCTTGACAAAACTCTATTAGTCTTTTCCCGGCTTCATTTTGTTCTCCAAGGCCAAACTTGTCAGTTGTGCCAGTTACCTTTTGACTTCCTACTTTGGCATTCCAGTCCCCTATGATGAGGAGGACATCTTTTTTTGGTGTTAATTCTAGAAGGTGCTGTAGCTCTTCATAGAACCGGTCCACTTCAGCCTTTTCTGCATCAGTGGTTGGGGCATAGACTTGGATTACTGTGATATTGAATGGTTTGCCTTGCATATGGACCGAGATCATTCTATCATTTTTGAGATTGTATCCCATTACTGCCTTCCTCACTCTCTTGTTAACTTTCAAGGCCACACCATTTCTTCTACAGGACTCTTGCCCACAATAATAGATGTAGTGATCCTCTGAGTTAAATTCACCCATTCCATTTTAGTTCGCTGATTCCCAAGATGTCGATGTTCAGCCTTGCCATCTCTTGTTTGACCACATCCAGCTTACCTTGATTCATAGATCTTACATTCCACATTCCAATGCAGTATTGTTCTTTGCAGCATTGGACTGTTCTTTCACCATCAGACACATCCACAATTGAGCGTCCTTTCAGCTTTGGCCCAGCCGCTTCACTCGTTCTGTGGTTACTTTGACTTGCCCTCCGCTCTTCCCCAGTAGCATATTGGGCACCTTTTGACCCGAGGGGCTCATCTTCCAGTGCCATATATTTTAGTCGTTTGTTACTGTCCATGGGGTTTTCTTGGCAAGGATACTGGAGCGGTTTGCCATTTCCTTCTTCAGTGGATCACATTTTGTCTGGGTTCTCAGCTGTGGCCTGTCCATCTTGGGTGGCCCTGCATGGCATAGCCCAGAGCGTCATTGAACCGCACAAGCCCTCTCACCACGTCAAGGTAGCAATCCATGAGAGGGTCTTGGACCTTAGTGACTGACAACATTTTCAGGTTATAAGGCAGGGATGTCTGGTTATCAGTGCAGTGGGGAAGGGGGGGGGGGAATTCCAGCAGTTCAGCTACCTAGGGTGCATCATCTCCTCAGACGCCAAGATCGACAAGGAGATCGACAACAGGCTGGCAAAGGCAAACTGTGCATTTGGCCGACTGCACAAAAGAGTGTGGAGCAACAAGCATCTGAAAAAAGGCACAAAGATCAATGTTTACAAAGCGGTTGTGATGACAACCCTCATCTACGGCTCCGAATCGTGGGTTTTATACCGTCATCACCTGCGACTCCTTGAGCGCTTTCATCAGCGCTGCCTTCGCACCATCCTCAACATCCACTGGAGTGACTTTGTGACCAACACTGAAGTCCTCAAGCGGGCGGAGGTTACAAGCATCGAGGCATTGCTGTTGAAGACGCAGCTGCGCTGGGCAGGGCATATCTCCAGGATGGAAAACCACCGCCTTCCCAAGATTGCCCTGTATGGCGAACTTTCCACCGGCCATCGAAATAGAGGGGCACCAAAGAAGAGGTACAAGGACTCCTTGAAGAAATCCCTTGGCACCTGTCGCATCAACCATCACCAGTGGTGTGACCTAGCCTCAGATCGCAAAGCATGGAGGCACACCATCCACCAGGCTGTCTCTTCCTTTGAGAACGCACGTATAGCTGGTCTTGAGGACAAAAGGAGATTGAGGAAGAATCGCACTGCTACAGCACCAACCCCAAATCAGACTTTTCCCTGCAGCCACTGTGGCCGGACCTGCCTGTCCCGCATTGGTCTTGTCAGCCACCAGCAAGCCTGCAGCAGACGTGGACTACTGCACCCTTCTTAAATCTTCGTTCGCGAAGTCAAGCCGAGAGAGAAAGGGGGAGGGGGGGGCGACAGAAGTTAGCCTTGCCCAGGGTGCAAGACAGCATGAGCACGCAAAAGCAATAAAACAGTAATATGTCAAAATGTGAGAATGTCTGTTAATGACTATATTGTATTAAGCCTGGGTGGTGGGGGGTGGGCTCCCTCTGGGAATCCTACCCCCCCAGGGAAAGTGCATGCGCAATACATAGCCTCTCCTCTCCCGGTGTAGTGAACGCCGCGTGGTCACTGTCTGGCTATGCCTGGCAGATGGTCACTGCAATGGCCTCTCCTGCATTACTGCATCCGTAGCAACACCTTCTCGCTGGTCCCCCCCGTTTTCACAGAGTTTGCTACGTCATGGTGCGACCGAATTGTCCGGCGGTATAATCGGATGGGCAGGCTGGGCCCACCAACTTCGTCAGCCTAAGAGAAGGAAAACTCTAACATCAAACCCGGGCAGATAGAGCTCGTTAATGTAACACCTACCACCTGGAGGACTCACTGCCGGCGTCCCGGCTTACTGGGCCATGGCAGATGACCCCCAGGTGAAAGGGTGGAGCCAGTACCGCGCACACTGCGCTTCACCTAAAAAATTCCTCTGCGCAGGCCTGAAGGGCATATCCACACACACAACCCACAACGCATCAAGTCCTGCAGCGATAGGCAAGGGGCGAAACGGCAGGTGGAAGGTGCCACTGGAAGCCGCAGTCCCGATCCTGCATGTAGGCGGTTCAGGATATTGGTCGCCTGATGCTAACCCGGAGACGAAAGCATCTTTCGGCAGCACCCTGAACGACCAAGCAGCCTTATCTAGGGACAGCACTGCTTGCTCCACACGGAGAGGGGCCTAGAAAAGGTGGCCTAAACAAAGCTCGTCTCCCCCACCCCAGTTGGCTAGCCGCGGTCAACGGGCATCCTTACTTGCGGTCGAAAAATAACAACAAAGAAAAGGCATGCACCTGCCTCACAAAGTGTGCAAAGACTAAAGCTTGCGTGTTGGAACATCAGAACCATGCTTGACACAGTAGGCAGTGGTCGCCCTGAACGACGCTCTGCTCTAGTTGCCCACGAACTTCTCAGGTTGAATATCGACATAGCAGCTCTCAGTGAGGTCCGTTTCCCTGAGGAAGGTAGTCTTCAAGAACACGGTGCTGGCTATACCCTCTACTGGTCGGGTAAGTCAAAGGCTGAGAGCCGCCTTTCTGGCGTTGGCTTCATGGTCAGGAACTCCATTGCCTCCAAACTCGAAAACCTTCCAACAGGTCACTCAGATCGCATCATGTCCATGCGCCTCCCACTTCAAAACAAGCAGCATGCAACACTCTTCAGTGTGTATGCCCCAACCCTTCAAGCAGATCCTGCAGAAAAGAACAAGTTCTATGCTGATCTACGCAACCTCGTACGGAAGACCCCTACAGAGGACAAGGTGATCATCCTTGGCGACTTCAATGCCAGAGTAGGTAAAGACTCGGAAGCCTGGAAAGGAGTACTTGGCAAACACGGCATTGGCAACTGCAATGACAACGGGCGCCTCCTGCTAGAATTCTGCATGGAGCACCAGCTCACCATCACCAACACTATCTTCCAGCAGAAGAACAGTCTGAAGACAACCTGGATGCACCCATGGTCCAAGCATTGGCACCTTATCGACTACATTCTGGTGCGCCAGAGAGACCTTCGAGATGTCTTAACACCCGAGTAATGCCCAGCGCAGAATGTCATACGGATCATCGTCTTGTACGCTGCAATCTCCGTCTTCACTTTAAACCCACACCCAGGAGAGGAGGTATCCCTCGGAGGAAGTTTCAGGTTGGCAGCCTCCAGTCAGCCGAAGTTAAAGCTGCCTTCCAGGCAAAACTCCAGTCAAGAATTGAGGACCTCAGTTGCCCCACAGACCCTTCTCCAGAAGCACTCTGGGAACACCTAAAAACTACCGTCCTGCAGATCTCTGAAGAAGTCCTCGGGTTCTCCACAAGGAAGAACAAGGACTGGTTTGATGAGAACAATCAAGAGATCCAAGAATTACTGGCAAAAAAGAGATCTGCCTACCAAGCACATCTTGCTCAGCCCTCCTGTCCTGGGAAAAAAGCAACCTTTCGCGCTGCATGTAGCAACCTCCAGCGCAAGCTTCGAGACATTCAGAACGAGTGGTGGACCAAGCTTGCAGAGAGAACCCAGCTGTGTGCAGACACTGGTGATTTAAGAGGGTTCTACGAAGCCCTGAAGGCAGTATATGGTCCATCATATCAGGCTCAGAGTCCCTTGCATAGTGCAGATGGCCAAGTGCTCCTCACAGACAAGGCATCCATACTGAACCGGTGGTCGGAGTATTTTCAGGTTCTCTTCAGTGCCAACCGCGTAGTTCAAGATTCAGCAATCCACCTCACCCCACTTCAACCGGTGAAAACAGAGTTGGATGAGATCCCCACCCTAGAAGAGACTGTTAAAGCCATCAAGCAACTGAAAAGTGGCAAGGCAGCAGGAGTTGATGGAATTCCACCAGAGATCTGGAAGCATGGCGGCACAGTACTACATAGCTCACTTCACAAAGTACTTGTCACCTGCTGGGAACAAGGCAAACTACCACAGGACTTTCGCGATGCAATCATCATCACCCTATACAAGAACAAAGGGGAAAAGTCAGACTGCTCCAACTACCGGGGGATAACCCTGCTCTCCATCGCAGGCAAAATCCTTGCCAGAATACTCCTGAACAGACTGGTGCCCACCATTGCAGAAGAACTCCTCCCAGAGAGCCAGTGCGGCTTCAGAGCTAACAGGAGCACCACCGACATGGTATTTGTTCTCAGGCAGCTCCAAGAGAAATGCAGGGAACAGAACAAGGGTCTGTATGTGACTTTTGTCGACCTTACCAAAGCTTTCGATACCGTTAGCAGGAAAGGCCTTTGGCAAATCTTGGAACGTTTAGGATGTCCCCCAAGGTTCCTCAGCATGATCATCCAGCTACACGAAGACCAGCGAGGCCAAGTCAGACACTGCAACGACCTCTCGGAGCCCTTCCCAATAGGCACAGGTGTAAAGCAAGGCTGCGTTCTCGCGCCAACTCTCTTTACGATCTTCTTTAGCATGATGCTTCAAAGAGCCGCAGTAGATCTAGATGAGGACGATGGTGTCTACATCCGCTATCGCACCGATGGCAGCCTGTTCAACCTGAGGCGACTAAAGGCACACTCCAAGACAATGGAAAAACTCATCCGAGAGCTACTGTTTGCTGACGATGCTGCACTCGTCTCCCACTCGGTATCAGCTCTGCAGCATATGACGTCCTGCTTTGCAGAGGCTGCCAAGCTATTCGGCCTAGAAGTTAGTCTGAAGAAGACAGAAGTTCTCCACCAGCCTGCACCCCAGGAAGATTATCACCCTCCCTGCATCACTGTGGGTGAATCAGTTCTGAAGACAGTCCAGCAGTTCAGCTACCTGGGGTGCATCATCTCCTCAGATGCCAAGATCGACAAGGAGATTGACAACAGGCTGGCAAAGGCAAACCATGCATTTGGCCGACTGCACAAAAGAGTGTGGAGCAACAAGCATCTGAAAAAAGGCACAAAGATCAATGTTTACAAAGCGGTTGTGATGACAACCCTCATCTATGGCTCCGAATCGTGGGTTTTATACCGTCATCACCTGCGACTCCTTGAGCGCTTTCATCAGCGCTGCCTTCGCACCATCCTCAACATCCACTGGAGTGACTTTGTGACCAACACTGAAGTCCTCAAGCGGGCAGAGGTTACCAGCATCGAGGCACTGCTGTTGAAGACGCAGCTGCGCTGGGCAGGGCATATTTCTAGGATGGAAAACCACCGCCTTCCCAAGATTGCCCTATATGGCGAACTCTCCACCGGCCATCGAAATAGAGGGGCACCAAAGAAGAGGTACAAGGACTCCTTGAAGAAATCCCTTAGCACCTGTCACATCAACCATCACCAGTGGTCTGACCTAGCCTCAGATTGCAAAGCATGGAGGCACACCATCCACCAGGCTGTCTCTTCCTTTGAGAACGCACGCATAGCTGGTCTTGAGGACAAAAGGAGATTGAGGAAGAATCGCACTGCTACAGGACCAACCCTAAATCAGACTTTTCCCTGCAGCCGCTGTGGCCGGACCTGCCTGTCCCACATTGGTCATGTCAGCCACCAGCGAGCCTGCAGCAAACGTGGACTATTGCACCCTTCTTAAATCTTCGTTCGCGAAGCCAAGCCGAGAGAGAGAGAGAGATTAAGCCTGGGTCAAAAGGAAGGTATTTATATCTCAGAAGGCCTCCCATCCCAACTAATTTACCTTTTAACATGTAACATACATATCGTTTGCCATTAGGAGAAAAATACATTCACATTAGTGGGAGATGGGTTCTGTGTATGTAATGGGATAAGCAGCCAAGATCCCTGTTCGAGTAGGTCAATACAGCAAAAAGAGAAATACGTTGGATAGTGGTGTTCTTGTCCACCTAATTTACTTTTTAACCGTGTTGGTCTTAAAAGTGCCACCCGACTAAAACTTTGTTCTACCGCTTCAGACCAACACAGCTATCCCCCTGAATTCTTTGTCCCTATTCAACCGCGGAGGGAGGAGGGCCATTGTCCTTTTCTCACAACAGTTTATTCATTTGAAACAAGATGAGGGGAAATGGGGAGAGGGGAGAGGGAGGGTGACTGGGAAATAAGGAGGGAGACCATAACGTAAAATACACTTCGCTCCAAAATTATTTCACCAGTTACAAAGCTGATCAAAAAAACAGATCTCAAACTCCAAATTAGTAAACCCTGTCTATCAGACAATTAAATTACCGTATTTTTTGCACCATAAGACTCACTTTCCCCCCCAAAAAAAGTGGAGGGAAAAGTGTGTGCGTCTTAAGGAGCGAATACTGCAAAAAATTCACACAAATGCCTCTAAATTCACACAAACAGCTCTAAAAACTAGGTGCGTCTTATGCTCAGGTGCGTCTTATGGAGCGAAAAATACGGGTACATATTCTCACCCTTTTCTTTCTAAACCTTTTCTTCTATTATGCAGTATTTTTGTGTGTGTGTGTGTAGCTTTCATTCCATAAATAAAAAGGTGACCGTAGTTCTTTCGAGTTAATTTTGCTGTCTTCTTTCAGAAGGTCGGTCAGGACATCCATTTCCAGCTGTTTCAAGACATTTTGAAATTACTTCTGTTTCAGTTGGTTGTTTTCGGTTTTCTTCCAATATTTAGAGTAGTGAATTCTTGCAGCAGTTACTAAATGTACACTGAACAGGGCTTTTTTTTTTTTGTAGAAAAAGCACAGCAGGAACTCATTTGCATTTTAGACCACACCCCTGCCATCACCATTGTTTCACACAGGGCTTTTTTTTGTTGAAAAAGACCAGCAGGAACTCGTTTTCATACTAGGCCACACCTATGCTACGAAGCCAGCCAGAACTGGGGAGAGCCAGTTTGGTGTAGTGGTTAAGTGCACGGACTCTCATCTGGGAGAACCGGGTTTGATTCCCCACTCCTCCACTTGCACCTGCTAGCACGGCCTTGGGTCAGCCATAGCTCTGGCAGAGGTTGTCCTTGAAAGGGCAGCTGTTGTGAGACGCCTCTCCAGCCCCACCCACCTCACAGGGGGTCTGTTGTGGGGGAGGAAGGGAAAGGAGATTGTGAGCCGCTCTGAGACTCTTCGGAGTGGAGGGCGGGATATAAATCCAATTTCTTCATCTACCTCACAGGGTGTCTGTTGTGGGGGAGGAAGAGAAAGGAGATTGTGAGCCGCTCTGAGAATCTTCGGAGTGGAGGGCGGGATATAAATCCAATTTCTTCATCTACCTCACAGGGTGTCTGTTGTGGGGGAGGAAGGTAAAGGAGATTGTGAGCCGCTCTGAGACTCTTCGGAGTTGAGGGCGGGATATAAATCTAATATCTTCATCTACCTCACAGGGTGTCTGTTGTGGGGGAGGAAGGGAAAGAAGATTGTGAGCTGCTCTGAGACTCTTCGGAGTGGAGGGCGGGATATAAATCCAATATCTTCATCTACCTCACACGGTGTCTGTTGTGGGGGAGGAAGGGAAAGGAGATTGTGAGCCGCTCTGAGACTCTTCGGAGTGGAGGGCGGGATAAAAATCCAATTTCTTCATCTACCTCACAGGGTGTCTGTTGTGGGGGAGGAAGGGAAAGGAGATTGTGAGCCGCTCTGAGACTCTTCGGAGTGGAGGGCGGGATATAAATCCAATTTCTTCATCTACCTCACAGGGTGTCTGTTGTGGGGGAGGAAGGTAAAGGAGATTGTGAGCCGCTCTGAGACTCTTCGGAGTGGAGGGCGGGATATAAATCCAATATCTTCATCTACCTCACACGGTGTCTGTTGTGGGGGAGGAAGGTAAAGGAGATTGTGAGCCGCTCTGAGACTCTTCGGAGTGGAGGGCGGGATATAAATCCAATTTCTTCATCAACCTCACAGGGTGTCTGTTGTGGGGGAGGAAGGTAAAGGAGATTGTGAGCCGCTCTGAGACTCTTCGGAGTGGAGGGCGGGATATAAATCCAATTTCTTCATCTACCTCACAGGGTGTCTGTTGTGGGGGAGGAAGGGAAAGGAGATTGTGAGCCGCTCTGAGACTCTTCGGAGTGGAGGGCGGGATATAAATCCAATTTCTTCAGCTACCTCACACGGTGTCTGTTGTGGGAGAGGAAGGTAAAGGAGATTGTGAGTTGCTCTGAGACTCTTCGGAGTGGAGGGTGGGATATAAATCCAATATCTTCATCTACCTCACAGGGTGTCTGTTGAGGGGGAGGAAGGGAAAGGAGATTGTGAGCCGCTCTGAGACTCTTCGGAGTGGAGGGCGGGATATAAATCCAATATCTTCATCTACCACACAGGGTGTCTGTTGTGGGGGAGGGAGGTAAAGGAGATTGTGAGCTGCTCTGAGACTCTTCGGAGTGGAGGGCGGGATATAAATCCAATATCTTCATCCACCTCACAGGGTGTCTGTTGTGGGGGGGAAGGGAAAGGAGATTATGAGCCGCTCTGAGACTCTTCGGAGTGGAGGGCAGGATATAAATCCAATATCTTCATCTACCTCACAGGGTGTCTGTTGTGGGGGGGAAGGGAAAGGAGATTGTGAGCCCCTCTGAGACTCTTCGGAGTGGAAGGCGGGATATAAATCCAATATCTACCTCACAGGGTGTCTGTTGGGGGGGGGGAAGGTAAAGGAGATTGTGAGCCACTCTGAGACTCTTCGGAGTGGAGGGCGGAATATACATCCAATATCTTCATCTACCTCACAGGGTGTCTGTTGGCGGGGGGGGAAGTAAAGGAGATTGTTAGCCGCTCTGAGACTCTTCGGAGTGGAGAGCTGGCTATAAATCCAATATCTTCTTCTACCTCACAGGGTGTCTGTTGTGGGGGAGGAAGGTAAAGGAGATTGTGAGCCGCTCTGAGACTCTTCGGAGTGGAGGGCGGGATATAAATCCAATATCTTCATCTACCTCACAGGGTGTCTGTTGTGGGGGAGGAAGGGAAAGGAGATTGTGAGCCACTCTGAGACTCTTTGGAGTGGAGGGCGGGATATAAATCCAATATCTTCTTCAAACTTTCTTAGCGTAAGAGCCACATAGAATAAACATCAGATGTTTGAGAGCCTCAAGACACAAACATTAGATGTTGGAGGGAGGGAGGGAGATGATTAGATTAGATTGAAGATGATGATGATGATGATGATGATGATGATGATGATGATAGATGATAGATAGATAGATAGATAGATAGATAGATAGATAGATAGATAGATAGATAGCCCATTCCCCCCACTTTCATTATTGCATTTTTGTAATTGTGCAGATTATGTTTCATCGGAATGTAAAACAAAGCGCATGAATGAGCAACTGCAGTTATGACCCCATCCACCCCAAACCATCATTCATTTTGGAATACGACAGCTAGTGCTGCTGTATAGGAAATAACTGATCATTTCAGGAAACAGAAGTTGCTATTAACCGACAATGAGGAAGGATCAAAATGCTGAAAGGAGAAATGAAACGTCTGCTGAATGGCAGTAATTTGAACGTAGATATATGGTAGCATCTTCCCTGGGCAGATGTGCATTGTGGGACGTTCATGGGGAATCTAGCACTATGCTCCTGTGGAACGCCATCCTCAATTCTGCTTGCTGCAAATTGTGCAAAACCAAACGGCTCAGCAAAGAGGTTAACAGCTGGTCGTGGAAACTGCCACCAAGTCACAGCTAACTTAAGCCGGCCTCATAGGGGAGGGGCGTCAAACATGAGGCCCGGGGGCTGAATCAGGCCTCTGGAGGGCTCCTATCAGGCCCCTGAGCAACTGGTTGTCATAGGTTTCCTTCTTCCTCTCTCTTGGTTCCTTCTGCATCACAGCTTGCTTTGCAAGACTTGCTCAATCGCACAGGAGCTACAGAGCAAAGCCTCTATTTTCTCCATTGGCTGAGACTCCTCCCTTGGGGAGGAAGGGGGGGGGAAGGAGGGAGAGCTCGCTTTGCCAGGCTCTCTCAAGAGCCTGATGTTCACACTGAAATGAGAAGCTCGATGCTGTGATTAGAGAATGCAGAACGGGGTTCCTAAATAATTGAGCAGTTAAAATGAAGAAAGAATTGAAACGTCCTCAAAATCTAGAGAGATGTCTTTTTAAGAACGTGGCTACATTGAAAACTACATTCCCCAGTAGTGCCCACCTTGTGAATCTCATTTGGACTATTTCCAAGTTTGGACTTATATCTATTTATACCGATTGGGCGGTGGGCCACACAATATGTATGAAAGAGTCACAGTTTGCCCACTCCTGAGCTAGATAGAAACTTGACCTGCGTTTTTTTATGGGGGGGGGTTGTCTTTTGCTGGGAACAGACTTTGTCTGTAATGTCCCCCTTTAGTGGCGGGTTCCCAGCTCACCTGGGATGCTGTCAGCGAACACTGCTTGAGAGGAGACGAACGGAGAGTAACAACAGAGTCTCCATTACTCTTAACAGATAAGGAAGACAGAAATAGGATACAGGATGACCTTGACAGGCTAGGAAACTGGGCTAAAACCAATAAAATGAATTTTAACAGGGATAAATGTAAAGTTCTGCAATTCGGTAGGAAAAATCCCATGCATAGTTATTGGATGGGAGAGACTTGTCTTAGCAGCACTCTGTGCAAAATGGATCTAGGGGTCTTCGTGGATCGCACGCTGAACCTTAGTCAACAGTGTGATGCAGTGGCTAAAAAGGCAAATGCAATTTTGGGCTGTATCAACAGAAGTCTAGTGTCCAGATCATGTGATGTGATGGTATCGCTTTACTCTGCTCTGGTAAGACCTCACCTGAAGTATTGTGTTCCGTTTGGGGCACCACATTTTAAGAAGGATATAGACAAGCTGGAACGGGTCCAGAGGAGGGCGACGAAGCTGGTGAGGGGTCTGGAGACCAAGTCCTATGAGGAAAGGTTGAAGGAGCTGGGGATGTTTAGCCTGGAGAGGAGGCGGCTGAGAGGTGATAGGATCACCATCTTCAAGTACTTGAAGGGCTGTCATATAGAGGATGGTGTTGAATTGTTTTCTGTGGTCCCAGAAGGTAGGACCAGAACCAATGGGTTGAAATTAAATCAAAAGAGTTTCCGGCTCAACATGAAGAAGAACTTCCTGACCATTAGAGCAATTCCTCAGTGGAACAGGCTTCCTCAGGAGGTGGTGGGCTCTCCTTCCTTGGAGGTTTTTAAAGAGAGGCTAGATGGCCATCTGACAGCGATGAAGATCCTATGAATTTGGGGTTTCCTGCATTGTGCAGGGGGTTGGACTAGATGACTCTGGAGGTCCCTTCCAACTCTATGATTCTAAGGATACTTTTACACATTAGTCTCCAACTTTAGACATATTTATTGCTCCACTGTTTCCATCCATAATTAAATCCAAACATATTGTGACCTATAAACTTAGCTTGTTATTGCTGTTTATATATATACATACACACACACACACACACACACACACACACACACACACATATATATATATATATATATACACACAAACCCCAATGCTTCTATATAGGTGAAAGGCATTTGGCTACATCAGGGGTGTGTGGCCTAATATGCAAGTGTGTATACACACACACACACACACATAAATACACATTACATATTAGGCCACACACCCCTGATGTAGCCAATCCTCCCGGAGCTTATAGTAGGGCCCTGTACTAAGAGCCCTGTAAGCTCTTGGAGGATTGGCTACATCAGGGGTGTGTGGCCTAATATGCAAAGGAGCTCCTGCTATAAAAAAAAAAGCTATCTATCTGAAGAAGAATTGCAGATTTATACCCCGCCCTTCTCTCTGAATCAGAGAGACTCAGATCGGTTTATAATCTCCTATATCTTCTCCCTCCACAACAGACACCCTCTGAGGTGTGTGGGGCTGAGAGGGCTTTCACAGCAGCTGCCCTTTCAAGGCCAACTCCTACGAGATCTATGGCTAACCCAAGGCCATTCCAGCAGCTGCAAGTGGAGGAGTGGGGAATCAAACTCGGTTCTCCCAGATAAAAGTCCACGCACTTAACCACTTCACCAAACTGGTAAACAAAAGCCATATCTTGAGTAAAGTTTTGTTGGGTTTGAAAGGTGCCACTGGAAATCTGTCCTGCTTTTAAAGGCATTTCAGTCTGTTCACACAATCAGAAGGTTCCAATTCAGAGCCACGCTAGACTTGTGTTAAATAGTCTATCACAGCTGTTAACAATTACAATACTTCCAAAATGAATCCAAATAAAATCGAAGACACCATTTTACAGCAATTTTCTCAAACAAATAGATAGATCCATTTTACAATTAATCTTAAATTATTTTTAAACAAATCCAGATAGAGCCAAAGAAACTTTTAAGCCCCAAGGAGACATGGTCCGGAATTTGTGGATAAAGAAGGCTTCCTTCTGTAACAATTTTTTTACTGAATTCTCTACATTAAACAGATGTTCCTTAAGCTGTTGCCTTAGCACGGGGTAAGAAATGCTTGGAATTATTAGGAAGGGAATTAAAATAAATAGGAACTAAATTAGGAAGGGAACTAAAATAAATAGTATCATAATGCCCCTGTATAAATCGATAGCGCGACCTCATTTGGAGTACTGTGTACAATTCTGGTCACCGTACCTCAAAAAAGATATTATAGCATTGGAAAAAGTGCAGGAAAGGGCAACTAGAGTGATTAAAGGGTTGGAACGCTTCCCTACGAAGAAAGTGCTTGGGGCTCTTTAGCTCGGAGAAACGTCGACTGCGGGGTGACATGATAGAGGTTGACAAGATTATGCATGGGATGGAGAAAGTAGAGAAAGAAGTCCTTTTCTCCCTTTCTCACAATACGAGAACTTGTGGACATTCAATGAATGAATGCTGAGCAGTCGGGTTAGAACTGATAAAAGGAAGTTCTTCTTCTCCCAAAGGGTGATTAACATGTGGAATTCACTGCCACAGGAGGTGGCGGCGGCTACAAGCACAGGCAGCTTCAAGAGGGGAATGGATAAGCATATGGAGCAGAGGTCTATCAGTGGCTATTAGTCACAGCTTATTGTTGGAACTCTCTGTCTGGGGGCTGTGATGCTCCATATTCTTGTGCTGGGGGGGGCACAGTGGAAGGGCTTCTAGCCCCACTTGTGGACCTCTTGATGGCACTTGGGTTTTTTGGCCACTGTGTGACACAGACTGTTGGACTGGATGGGCCATTGGCCTGATCCAACATGGCTTCTCTTATGTTCTTATGTGACACAGACTGTTGGACTGGATGGGCCATTGGCCTGATCCAACATGGCTTCTCTTATGTTCTTATGTGACACAGACTGTTGGACTGGATGGGCCATTGGCCTGATCCAACATGGCTTATCTCATGTAAGAATTTTTTGTAAGTTATGAGCATTTAAGTTTATTTGTATGGAATATATTTGTATTAATTATTAATTTAATTTTGTGTTAAGTTCCTGGATAAAAGTACAGGCGGCCAGTGGAAGTGGCAAATGAAACACGAACTAAACCTGGGACTCATGCAGCCGCACCTGTTGGATAGAGGACCGCTACCTCAACATTCTTGAGGCATTACAGTACACCTGCGTCTATCAGGAAACAGGACATTTAGACTGAAGGATATGTTACCAATTTATTACAGCATTTAATATGGACTTTTCTAGAATTACTAATACAATGTGTGGACATTGAGCTTGGTCAGAGTCTTATGAATTTTGTTTTAAAAAAATTTTCCCAATGAATTGAGTATTTGAAAAGTCTGTGTAGCATTTATTTAAAGTGTGTTAATTACACAATGTTTTTCTCTGTACCACATCAATCTTTACACTGTGGTTTCCGGTTCGTTCTAATTCCCAGTTGGGGGCAGAGGATCCCTCAGTTTGGAGGTTCTCCCCCTTGCTTCAGGGTTATCAGAAAGTGGGGGAGGGATTGTCTGCTGGGCACTCTCATTATTCCCTATGGAGACTGATTCCCATCGAGTATAATGGAGAATTGATCCACGGGTATCTGGGGCTCTGTTTTTTGAGACAGAGGCCTGTTTTTTTGAGATAGAGGCACCAATTTTGCAGCATAAGATCCAGCGTCTCTCCCCAAAACACCCTCCAAGTTTCAAAAGGATTGGACCAGGGGATCCAATTCTATGAGCCCCCAAACAAGATGCCCTATCCTCCATTATTTCCAATGGAGGGAAGGCATTTAAAAGGCATGCGGTCCCCTTTCAATGTGATGGCCAGAACACTCTTTGGAGTTCAATGATGCTTGTCACACCCTTGCTCCTGGCTCCACCCCCAAAGTCTCCTGGCTCCACCCCCAAAGTCCCCAGATATTTCTTGAATTGGACTTGGCAACCCTATGTGGGGGGAAAGTTGTCAAATCCCAATATTGTGCAGGAGGTGGGACCCAATGACCCTGGAGGTCCCTTCCAACTTAGTGATTCTGTGATTCTTTTTGTTGTTATTGTTCTTCAGTTGCACAGTCAAGTCCAACCCTTTGCGACCCCACGGACAAAGTCACGCCAGGCCCTCCTGTCTTCCACCATCCTCCGAAGTCTGCTCAAATTTGTGTTTGTTACATCAGTAACGCTGTCCAGCCATCTCCTCCTTTGCTGTCCCTTTCTTTTGCCTTCTGTCTTTCCCAGCATCAGGGTCTTCTCCAGCGAGTGCTCCCTTCTCATTGGGTGGGCAAAGGATCTGAGCTTCAGCTTCAGCATCTGACCTTCCAGGGAACAGTCAGGGTTGATTTCCCTTAGGACTGACTGATTGGATCTTCTTGCAGTCCAAGGGACTCTCAAGAGTCTTCTCCAGTGAGTGCTCCCTTCTCATTGGGTGGCCAAAGTATTTGAGCTTCAGCTTCAGCATCTGACCTTCCAGGGAACAGTCTGAGTTGATTTCCCTTAGGACTGACTGATTGGATCTTCTTGTAGTCCAAGGGACTCTCAAGAGTGTTCTCCAGTGAGGGCTCCCTTCTCATTGGGTGGCCAAAGTATTTGAGCTTCAGCTTCAGCATCTGACCTTCCAGGGAACAGTCTGGGTTGATTTCCCTTAGGACTGACTGATTGGATCTTCTTGCAGACCAAGGGACTCTCAAGAGTCTTCTCCAGTGAGGGCTCCCTTCTCATTGGGTGGCCAAAGTATTTGAGCTTCAGCTTCAGCATCTGACCTTCCAGGGAACAGTCTGGGTTGATTTCCCTTAGGACTGACTGATTGGATCTTCTTGCAGACCAAGGGACTCTGAAGAGTCTTCTCCCAGCACCACAGCTCAAAAGCATCTATTCTTCTGTGCTCAGCCTTCCTTATGGTCCAACTCTCACAGCCATACATTACTACTGGGAATACCATACAAATACATAATCATGGGATGTGCAGCGTCCCTGGGGAAGGGAACGTTCTTTTCCATCGTCAGACACTGTGGAGTGTTCCTTGTAGTCAAGCTCCCGCAGAGAGAGGGAAACCATACTTTGGAACAGGATGGTTTTCTGTCCATCTTGTGATGGGAATGCACCCAGCATCTCCGATACCACTTCAGCGCATCAGCCGCCAAATGGGGAGGGGGGGGGGAGGCAGGCTTCCTCCATCTTAAACCCTGATCGCTCAATCCCATCTGTCTCCATGGCGATGGTGAACTCACAGCAAAGAGGGACAGGCAATCTGGGCCGGTCACCCTGGCAACCATTCCCAAGGCAACCTCCTGAAGCATGCAAAAAAAAAAAATTCCTTTCAAAAGTTATTTGCAGTCTTTGAGTTTTCTTTGCCAGAGTTAAGGAGGAAAGGAAAGCTCCCCAGTGCAAGCACCAGTCGTTTCCGACTCTGGGGTGACGTTGCTTTCGCAATGTTTTCACGGCAGACTTTTTACGGGGTGGTTTGCCATTGCCTTCCCCAGTCTTTTACACTTCCACCCTCCCCCCCAGCAAGCTGGGTCCTCATTTGACCAACCTCAGAAGGATGAAAGGCTGAGTCAACCTCGAGCCGGCTACCTGAAAACCCAGCTTCCGCCAGGGATCGAACTCAGGTCGTGAGCAGAGGACTGCAGTACTGCAGCTTTAACACTCTGTGCCACAGGGCTCTTCTAAGGAGGCAAAGTCCTGCCTAAAGGACCGAGTGACCGGCTCTTCTGCTTGGAGGGCACTTTTCCCCTGGGATTAAATCAGGGTTGCCAACCTCCAGGTGGGCTCTATAGAAAAATAGTCCCCCCCCCCCTTAGTTTAAGCAAAACTATAATAGAAGAAACGTCAGGGTGAAACTATACTATCAAAACTTTTATTGCAGGGGAAAAAAATATGTGCTAGGAAAAACCTTGTGGCCTCTACTTCTGAGTATCTACTTTTAAATAATCTAAGATGGAAAATATAAATGTGCACACAGGCACTTTAATATTCCAGAGCTTCTAGAAGATATTGGATTTATATCCCGCCCTCCACTCCGAAGAGTCTCAGAGCGGCTCACAGTCTCCTTTCCCTTCCTCCCCCACAACAGACACCCTGTGAGGTAGATGAAGATCTTGGATTTATATCCCGCCCTCCACTCCGAAGAGTCTCAGAGCGGCTCACAATTTCCTTTCCCTTCCTCCCCCAAAACACCTTTAAACAGACTGCACTATGAAACACAAAAGTGCACGCAGGCACTTTAACATAACCTCTTTTCCAAACAGTCTGCACTCAAATGAATTCAAACAGTCTGCAGTAAAATGAATTAAGAGTGCACACAGGCATCGGGATTACCAATGGAAAAATTTCCAAAAGAAGAGAGAACTTTAATCTGGTACTTGCTCTCAGCTGCTAGGACGTTGTATGCGCAGTTGTGGAAGCAAGAAAAAAATACCAGAGAAATGGGATTGGATTGTAAAAGTTATGACATGGAGTGAAATGGACACGTTAACAAGAACCATAAGAGACTGTGATTTAGAAGTACTTAATATGGAGCAGAAAAAGTTCAGAAGATACGTAGAAAAAGAGTGGAAATTAAAAGGACATTGGACAATTTTTGATAATAACTATGTACAAGAGGGAGGAGGATATTAATTTTGGTTCTTATTAATTAAGGGTACCTTTAATATTAAGATTTTAAGTATATAACACCGGCGGGGGTCAAGTAACGGGGGGGGGAGGATGGGTAGAAAGTAATATATGGGATCAAAAAAAAGTAATTATTAACGATGTAAGAAATTGAAATTTATTACCATATGTTACTAATAAAATGGTTTGAAACAAAAAAAAAAAGAGTGCACTCAGGCCCTTTTTAAAGGTGAAGAGTCTGCTTTTCACTCATAAACCGAAATAATGAAAAAACGGTCTGCGGTGAATTCTTCCACCCAGACTGCACACAGGCACTTTAACGAACAAATTATCGCACTTCACAGTCTTGCACGTTCAGTCCAGTTTTTTTTCCAGTGCGGCGTAGGATAAAGAATAAGCTCACCCACATAAAGCCAGTCCATGTTAGCCGGTGTCAAAAGTTTCGTTGCCTTTTTCAAGACTGATGGCTTTTAGGTGGCACTGTGGAGAAAATGCACAACATTCAACAGTACCAAAAGATGCAATAAAAGTTATGCGCCTTTAGTAAAGGCTGCATACTATTACTCCTTACTCCCCAAATCCTATCTCTTCCTCACAAGGCTCTAGCTCATTTTTTGGAAAGTCTTCACAAAGAATGAGTTAGAGCAGGGGTGGCCAATGGTAGCTCTCCAGATTTTTTTTGCCTACAACTCCCATCAGCCCCAGCCAGCATGGCCGATGGCTGGGGCTGATGGGAGCTGTAGACAAAAAAAACATCTGGAGAGCTACCGTTGGCCACCCCTGCGCTAGAGCCTTGTGAGGAAGAGACAGGATTTTGGGGTTCCGCTTAAAAGTCATCAGTCTTGAAAAAAAGGCAACGAAACGTTCAATTGTTGTCGTTGTTGAAATATGGGCCATAGGAACCATTTGGGCTTATGTTGTTCACCCCAACGTGGTACCCGGAGATCTTCCATGACCTTGGGTCAGCCATAGCTCTGGCAGAGGTTGTCCTTGAAAAGGGCAGCTCCTGGGAGAGCCCTCTCAGCCCCACCCACCTGACAGGGTGTCTGTTGTGGGGGAGGGGGGGAATGGAGATTGTGAGCCGCTCTGAGACTCTGTCCTTGAGAGGGCAGCTGCTGTGAGAGCCCTCTCCAGCCCCACCCACCTGGCAGGGTGTCTGTTCTGGGGGAGGAAGGTGAAGGAGATTGTGAGCCGCTCTGAGACTCTTCGGAGTGGAGGGCGGGATATAAATCCAGTATCTTCATCTACCTCACAGTGTGTCTGTTGGGGGGAGGAAGGGAAAGGAGATTGTGAGCCGCTCTGAGACTCTTGGGAGTGGAGGGCGGAATATAAATCCAATATCTTCATCTACCTCACAGGGTGTCTGTTGTGGGGGAGGGAGGTAAAGGAGATTGTGAGCCGCGCTGAGACTCTTCGGAGTGGAGGGTGGGATATAAATCCAATGATGACACTTGCTCTCCAGACAACAAAGACCAGTCCCCCTGGAGAAAATGGCTGCTTGAGAGGGTGGACTCTATGGCATTATACCCCGCTGAGGTCCCTTCCCCAAACCCCACCCACCAAATCTCCAGATATTTCCCAACCCAGAGTTAGTAACCCTTGGATGGTGAAGAGGAGCCTTTCTCAGCAATGTAAACAGTTACAGGTTCCTAATCAAGGGATGAGTGTTATCCTGGGTTCATTAAGAGAAAAGATGCCACCTTGTGCCCATTTCCGCAGCAAGTTTCACACTGGGACCTCATCCTCCCCCCCCCCCCTCTTTAATACTGAGTTGCTAACAGAGCTGACTTGCAATGCATAAGGGGTTTTTTTTGAGGGGGGGACAGGGCCAGCTCGCCCACTAGGCGGTTGCCTAGGGCGCCGGGAGGTGGGGGCGCCAAATTGGGCTCTCCCTCCCAGTGCCCATGGCAAATACCTAGTTTGCCTGCCTCCCTCTTCCCTCTGCGATGGCGTCCACCCTCCTCCCTCCGTCCACAGCTCTACAAGCCAGCGTTGCACTCTGTCGCCCTGCCCCCGTGCAGTCAAGCTGAGGCCGCTCCTTACCAGCTTCAACGCGGCTGGCGCAGCTTTTAATGCTTCGAAGGGCCTGCGAGGGCCCTTCGAAGCATTAAAAGCTGCGCCAGCCGCGTCGAAGCTGGTAAGGGGCAGCCTCGACTTGGCGGGCGGCGACGGAGCGCGGCGCTGGCTTACAGCGCCGCAAAGAAGAGGACGGGGGGCAGCCGTGGTGGGCAGAGCGGCAGCCACGGAGCCTGCCTGGGACGCTATGCGCCCTTGGGCCGGCGCTGGGGGGTGGTGGTGGTATGTATGTATGTTGTTCTCCAGGGGTCGTTTTGTAGAAAAATAGGTGGTGGAGCTCATTAGCATAACTCATTAGCGTATTTCCCCCCAGCCAAAAGCAACCAGATGCCGAAAGGAGAGGCCCGGGCGAGAGAGGCCTGCTTGGGCTGGCTAGAGATCCAGCCAGCCCAAGCAGGCTTCGCTCGCCTGGGGCTCTCCTGAGCCACCCCGCCCCCAGTTGTAAGGCCAGCAAGCCACCCGCTGCCCAAAATAACATTAGAAATGGAGAAAGGGCGGTGTGGGCTTCTCCAGGGGTCAATGAGGGCTGCTGGGGGTGTGGCAAAGCCCCTGGTGGCTGGCTGGCTGCCCCCTCTCCTAATCCAGGGATTGTTATGCAGCTGCACCTGCTATTCAATGGACAAGGTTGGAGGGGAGGAAGAGGGGAAACCCTCAGAAAGGTTCAGGAGCTATGCTCCTGTGAGCGCCTGCTGAATCTGAGGCCTGTTGTCCTCTGTAAACCGTGGAGCTTATTGAACGGGTTGTGAGTGGCAGAATGCCAACGGCGTGGTTTCAAGTTACTGACGTACTCACGACGAACAGAAGGTACCAGCTAATGCGCAAATGGATTTCTCATTTTAAAAAAAAAAAGAACTTAAATAGCAGCCATTGCGGGAGGAGGGGTCACTAACCCCATTCTATGCATCATTTCCATGATCTCATTTGTCCCCAGGGGCTGTTAATGGGGGGTGGGGGAACATACATGCACCGACATAGAATCTGCCTGTTCTTCATTGGGTAAATAGCAGGGGGCAGGGGAGCAGGGATCACAAAAGGGGCAGTATTAGAGTGTAGGTTAAACCTTGTGTTGTTAGCTCAGGCTTGGGAGATACCTGGAGATTTTGGAGGCAAAGTCAAGAGGAGGGCAGGGATGCTCTATATTCTTGGTTCTGGTGGGGGGGCAATAGAGGGAGGGCTTCTAGTGTCCTGGCCCCACTGGTGGACCTCCTGGTGACACCTGGGTTGGGGCCACTGTGTGACACAGTGTTGGACCGTATGGGCCATTGGCCTGATCCAACATGGCTTCTCTTAGGTTCTCTTAAGGACCTCAACCGGGTATAATGTCATAGTCCACCCTCCAAGGCGGCCATTTTCTCCAGGGGATTGTCATCTGGAGCAATGGGTACTAGCCACGGTAGCTGAGGGGAACCTCCACCCTCCAAATCCCAGAGTCAGGAGGCAACATCAGGGGAAGGTCTCGGCCTCTCTGCCCTGTTATTGGCCACTGTATGAAACAGGATGCTGGACTAGACGGACCAGTGGTCTGATCCAGCGGGGCTCTTTCAATGTTCTTATGAAGGCCTTGGCCTCTGTTCCCTCTTGTTGGCCCTCCAGAGGAACTGGTTGGCCACTGTGTGAGTCAGGATGCTGGACTAGATGGATGACTGGTCTGATCCAGCAGGGTTCTTCTGATATTCGTATGAAGGCCTTGGCCTCTCTGCTCTGTTGCTTGCCCTCCAGAGGAACTGGTTGGCCACTGTGTGAGACAGGAGGCTGGATTAGATGAACCCTCACTGGTCCGACCCAGCAGGGCTCTTCTGAGGTTCTTATGAAGGCCTCGGCCTCTCTGCCTTGTTGTTGGCCCTCCAGATTGGCCACTGTGTGAGGCAGGATGCTGGACTAGATGGATCCTCACTGGTCTGATCCAGCAGGGCTCTTCTGATGTTCTTATGGAGATCAGTTGAAATAATATAAGAACTCCAGGTGGCAACCCAAACTCTGTGAAATCCAAGGCCACTATTATCAGCTAGCAACCAAATGAAATACTTAGGTGTGCAAAGAATGAACAAATTAAATACTATGAGAGCAAGGTCTCCCTCATGTGCAAAACTTTCCCCAGTTGGAAACCTATATTTCACACTAATGTTGCAATCCTAAATATACGTTAGCCATCAAGAGTGACGTTTCAGTGAGTTCAGTGAGATCCATGTTTAAGACTGCAGCTGTAACTAAAATTCTAATTTATATTCTCTTTAAATTTAATTGTAGCCTCGAGACTTTGCTAAAGAATGACATTTTTTTCCCTTGCAGACCCATTTCCAGATCCATTCTGAGGCGCAGGTGTCGTGCAAACGAAATAGTATTGCCCGTAACCGCTACCTGAGCGAATGCCAACAGTTTTCCCCAGCATGAAAATACACTGATTGCCTGTCACGCAGCTGCTGCAGATGCAAAATCCAGGGCACAAAAAAGATGCAGAGAGGATGGCTTCTGCTGGATCGGAAGCGTCCTGAAAAATGCAGTCCAGGATCACTACGCAGAGGCAGGCAATGGGAAACCACCTCCGAACGGCTCGTGCCAGTTTGGTGTAGTGGTGAAGTGTGTGGACTCTTATCTGGGAGAACTGGGTTTGATTCCCCACTCCTCCACTTGCACCTGCTAGCATGGCCTTGGGTCTGCCATAGCTCTGGCAGAGGTTGTCCTTGAAAGGGCAGCTGCTGTGAGAGCCCTCTCCAGCCCCACCCACCTCACAGGGTGTCTGTTGTGGGGGAGGAAGGTGAAGGAGATTGTGAGCCGCTCTGAGACTCTTCGGAGTAGAGGGCGGGATATAAATCCAATATCTTCATCTACCTCACAGGGTGTCTGTTGTGGGGGAGGGAGGTAAAGGAGATTGTGAGCCACTCTGAGACTCTTCGGAGTGGAGGGTGGGATATAAATCCAATATCTTCATCTACCTCACAGGGTGTCTGTTGTGGGGGAGGGAGGTAAAGGAGATTGTGAGCCGCTCTGAGACTCTTCGGAGTGGAGGGCAGGATATAAATCCAATATCTTCTTCTTCTTCGTGCCTTGAAAAACCCATGAGGGGGTCACCATAAGCGTCATCTACCACCTGTCCTGATCTGGATAGCCCAGGCAAGCCCAATCTCGTCCACTTGCAGAAACAAAGCAGAATTGATCCTGGATAGCACCTGGGTGGGAGACCAAGAGATAGAAGACCTACTGCGTTGTTCGCTGAAGGGTTTTGCTGCCTGACTGAATTGCTGTTCCTGTTTTATAACCCACCTTCCAATTTCAGTTGAGTTCAATGAGTCCCTGCTGGGCTTTTTTCTACAAAAAGCCCACTGGTGATGTCAGAGGGTATGGCTTAATATGCAGATGAGTTCCTGCTGGGCTTTGGCGACAGAAAAAGCCCTGCGTGAAGCAATGGCGATGCCGTGGGGGTGTGGCCTAATATGCAAATGAGTTCCAGCTGGGCTTCTGCGACCCCAAAAGCCCCGCATATATTTCAATAACAACTTTGTACATCCGCGGCATTTGGTTCCCCCTTTGCAAAGCAGCAAGACGCCCAGTTTGCAGGGCCTGAAGGCTTGCGAAAAGCAGGCTGCAACTGAGGTTGTCAATCTCCAGGCGGGAGCCGGTGATCCCCCGGAATTTCTATTCCTCTCCAGCCGACGGAGATCAGTTCCCCTGGAGACAATGGCCGCTTCAGAGGGTCGCCTCCGTGACATTAGACCCTGCTGAGGTCTCCCCTCCCTGTCCCGAAACCTCCACGAATGTTAACACTCGGAGTACATAAGAACATAAGAGAAGCCATGTTGGATCAGGCCAATGGCCCATCCAGTTCAACACTCTGTGTCACACAGTGGCAGAAAATTTTATACATACACATACACTGTGGCTAATAGCCACTGATGGACCTCTGCTCCATATTTTTATCTAACCCCTCTTGAAGGTGGCTATACTTGTGGCCGCCACCACCTCCTGTGGCAGTGAATTCCACATGTTAATCACCCTTTGGGTGAAGAAGTACTTCCTTTTATCCGTTTTAACCTGGCTGCTCAGCAATTTCATCGAATGCCCATGAGTTCTTGTATTGTGAGAAAGGGAGAAAAGTACTTCTTTCTCTACTCTCTCCATCCCATGCATTATCTTGTAAACCTCTATCATGTCACCCCGCAGTCGACGTTTCTCCAAGCTAAAGAGCCCCAAGCGTTTCAACCTTTCTTCATAGGGAAAGTGCTCCAGCCCTTTAATCATTCTAGTTGCCCTTTTCTGGACTTTCTCCAATGCTACAATACCCTTTTTGAAGTGCGGCGACCAGAACTGCACACAGTACTCCAAATGAGACCGCACCATCGATTTATACAGGGGCATTATGATACTGGCTGATTTGTTTTCAATTCCCTTCCTAATAATTCCCAGCATGGCGTTGGCCTTTTTTATTGCAAACGCACACTGCCTTGACATTTTCAGTGTCGCCATTTTCAGGAGTTGCCAACCTTCGGTGCAACCCGCCTTCCCACCTGGGCAAAGCCCCTCTGCCTCCTACCCGTCTGCTTTGCCTAGGACCTGGTGCCATCCTAAGGTTGCCAAGTCCAATTCAAGAAATATCTGGCGACTTGGAAGGGGGGGGGGGGTTGGAGCCAGGAGCAAGGGTGTGACAAACATCATTGAACTCCAAAGGGAGTTCTGGCCATCACACCGAAAGGGTCTGCACACCTTTTACATGCCTTCCCTCCATTGCAAATAATGAAGGACAGGGGCACCTTCTTTGGGGGCTTATAGAATTGGAAACTTGGGAGGATATTTTGGGGAGAGGCACCGGTTGCTATGCCGCAAATTTGGTGCATCTACCTCCAAAAACAGCCTCCCCAGATACCCACGGATCAAGTCTCCATTATACCTTATGGGAATCGGTCTCCATAGGGAATAATGGAGTGCCCAGCAGACATTCCCCCCACACACACACTTCCTGACGGCCCTGAAATGAGGGAGGGCTTCCAAACCGGGGGATCCCCTGCCCCCACCTGGGGATTGGCAACCCTACGCCAGCCTGTCTGCAGAGGATGCGCGTGCACGCCTAACCCCCTGGCCTGCTGCCCGTCGCTTTCCCTGCTCCCCGTGCATGATTTGGCGGCTTCTTGCTGGCCTGGCGCCGCAGTCACAGCTTAAGCCGCGCTCGCCCCGGTGCCAGCCCGAGCTCCTCGCCTTTTGTCCGGGCAACAATGCTGCCATCTGCGCGCACGCCGGAGGGAGCGGCTTGCAAAACCCCGGCGCCGCCGGAGCAACAAAGGGCCTCCGCGGTTGCCTTTTTCTGGCCGGCCTCCCTCCTTTGTCCGCCCGGACGGCTCAGCCGCAGGAGACGATGAATGGCTTGGCAAAGGGAGCCCTGCAGGCTCCGCTCCAGGACACAACGGGTTAAGGAGGCTCGAGCTGCCTCCGCCGCAGTTGCTAGGTTAAATAGCTCGATCTTACCCAATGAGAGCCTGCTGTGGTGACCTCATGCTTACGCAGCTGGGCCTCTGATTGGCGGAGCGCACTGTCCTACCAAATACTCCTGAAAAGAGCAGAAGGGGAGGGGGAGAGAACTCGCCCTCTCTCCACCTCTCTGGAGCTTTCATCTTGCTTAGGATTTTCTTAAATACCTGTAACTAACGTTGCCAGCTCCCGGTTGAGAAATTCCTGGAGATTTTTGGGCAGCTGGAACTCGGGTCTGACTCAGACAACTTCTGGAGACTGGGGGGGGGGGGACTAGGAGACTTTGGGGGTTGAGCAAGGGTGTGACAAGCACAATTTATAACTCTGAAAGAAGTTCCGGCCATCACTTTTCGTGGCCAGGTTCCTTTTAAATGCCTTCCCTCCACTGGAAATAATGGAGGATGAGGGTCCCTTCTTTAGGGGCTCACAGAATTGGACCCCCAGGTCCAATCTTTTTGAAACTTGGAGGGTGTTTTGAGGAGAGGCACCAGAAGCTACACTGAAAATTTGATGCCTCTACCGCAACCCCTCCCTCCTTGGATCCCCATGGATCAATTCTCCAATATACTCTTTGGGGACAAGTATCCACAGGGTATAATGGATAGTCTAACAGACATACCCCCCACACACACTTTTTGATAATTCTGAAGGGGGGGAAGGGGATTCCCTGACCCTGCCAACTGGGGATT
This sequence comes from Heteronotia binoei, assembly GCF_032191835.1. Taxonomy (NCBI): domain Eukaryota; kingdom Metazoa; phylum Chordata; class Lepidosauria; order Squamata; family Gekkonidae; genus Heteronotia; species Heteronotia binoei. The sequence goes on along the minus strand of NC_083228.1, from coordinate 140,983,183 downwards.
GGCAACCCTAAACTTGGGAGGGGGGGGTTCAGCAGGGTATAATGTTATAGACTCCACCCTCCAAAGCAGGTACTGTCTGCAAGGGAACTGGTATCTGCAGTCTGGAGTAGAGTTGCCAGGTAAAATTCAAGAAACATCTGGAGACTTTGGGGGTGGAGCTAAGAGCAAGGGTGTGACAAGCATAACGGAACTCCAATGGGAGTTCTGGCCATCATATTTAAAGGGACTGCACACCAATGTTCCCTCTAAGCTGTGGAGTCTTGTGGGCAAAAATTCTACTTTGTGAGCTACTGACATTAAGGTTGTGAGCTACTACAAAAATTAGTTTGCGCTAGGCGCATTTTTCCTGAGCTGAGACAAAAACGTGTGAGCCGGAGGCTAAAAAATTGTGAGCTAGCTCACACTAACTCAGTTTAAAGGGAACACTGCCACATACCATGTCCCTGCCAGGAGAGGGACGGTGGCTCAGTGGTAGAGCATCTGCTTGGGAAGCAGAAGGTCCCAGGTTCAATCCCTGGCATCTCCAAAAAAGGGTCCAGGCAAGTAGGCATGAAAAACCTCAGCTTGAGACCCTGGAGAGCCGCTGCCAGTCTGAGAAGACAATACTGACTTTGATGGACCCAGGGTCTGATTCAGTAGAAGGCAGCTTCATATGTTCATGTTCATACCCTTTTAAATGCCTTCCCTCCATTGGAAACAATGAAGGATAGGGGCACCTTCTTCTGAGGCGCATATAGTTGGACCCCCTGAGGGCTCTCACAGCAACCGCCCTTTCGAGGTACATGAAGATATTGGATTTATATCCCGCCCTCCACTCCGAAGAGTCTCAGAGCGGCTCACGATCTCCTTTCCCTTCCTACCCCACAACAGACACCCTGTGAGGTAGATGAAGATATTGGATTTCTATCCCGCCCTTCCACTCTGAAGAGTCTCAGAGCGGCTCACAATCTCATTTACCTTCCTCCCCCACAACAGACACCCTGTGAGGTAGATGAATATATTGGATTTATATCCCGCCCTCCACTCCAAATAGTCTCAAAGGGGCTCACATTCTCCTTTCCCTTCCTCCCCCACAACAGACACCCTGTGAGGTAGATGAAGATATTGGATTTATATCCCGCCCTCCACTCCGAAGAGTCTCAGAGCGGCTCACAATCTCCTTTCCCTTCCTCCCCCACAACAGACACCCTGTGAGGTAGATGAAGATATTGGATTTATATCCCGCCCTCCACTCCGAAGAGTCTCAGAGCGGCTCACAATCTCCTTTCCTTCCTCCCCCACAACAGACAGCCTGTGAGGTAGATGAAGATATTGGATTTGTATCCCGCCCTCCACTCCGAAGAGTCTCAGAGCGGCTCACAATCTCCTTTCCCTTCCTCCCCCACAACAGACACCCTGTGAGGTAGATGAAGATATTGGATTTGTATCCCGCCCTCCACTCCGAAGAGTCTCAGAGCGGCTCACAATCTCCTTTCCCTTCCTCCCCCACAACAGACACCCTGTGAGACGGGTGGGGCTGGAGAGGGCTCTCACAGCAGCTGCCCTTTCAAGGACAACCTCTGCCAGAGCTATGGCTGACCCAAGGCCATTCCAGCAGCTGCAAGTGGAGCAGTGAGGAATCAAACCCGGTTCTCCCAGATAAGAGTCCGCACACTTCACCACTACACCAAACTGGCTCTCCAGGTGGCTGGGGGCGGGGCAGCTCTATCAGCCAGGTAAATGACAAGTAATTAGATAAGTAATTAGATAATGACAAGTAATTAGATGGATATGTGGAAAGTGAAGTGTTATGTATGTGGACTTCATGTTACAGTGACGGAGTTGTTCCTGCCTAGACTCATTGACCATGGATCATTGATTGACACAGAGCAGAGGAATTTTAAAGGGAACAGAGAATTTTAGAGTCAGAATGTGCCGCAAAGGGATTTCATCAGCATCTTGACCCTCAGAGCTTTCTTCCACGAAGAAATATCTGTATTTTCTCTTAAGGACCTGACGCCCTACCAAGAGTGTTTACTTTCCTTATATCTCTTCTTTGGAACTCCTGTGAATTCTTTTGGGTGTCAGAAACTTTCCTTGACTAACTAATCAATATACTTTTTCTAGAATAAAGGATTTGAATCTATTTTCTTTATTCAGGTAGCAGGCTTTGTGGGAGTTTAAATTCCCCCCATTGTAGTGAGTTCCCTCTAGGGTTGCCAAGTCCAATTCAAGAAATATCTGGGGACTTTGGGGGTGGAGCCAGGAGACTTTGGGGGTGGAGCCAGGAGACTTTGGGTGGAACCAGGAGACATTAGGGGTGGAGCCAAGATCAAGGCTGTGACAAGCATAATTGAACTCCAAAGGGGGTTCTGGCCATCACATTTAAAGGGACGGCACACCTTTTCAATTCCTTCCTTCCATAGGAAATAATGAAGGATAGGGGCACCTTCTTTTGGGGCTCATAGAATTGGACCCCCTGGTCCAATCGTTTTGAAACTTGGAGGGTATTTTGGGGGGAGGCACTAGATGCTATATTGAAAATTTGGTGCCTCTACCCCAAAATACAACCCCCTCAGAGCTCCAGATACCCGCAGATCAATTCTCCATGATTTTCTATGGGAATAAATCTCCACAGGGAATAATAGAGTTCCCAGCAGACATTTCCCTCCCCTCCCCCCGCTTTCTGGCGACCCTGAAGTGGGGGGAGGGTCTCCAAACCGGGGGATCCCCTGCCCCCACCTGGGGATTGGCAACCCTAGTTCCCTCCCACATTTGTCTTGCTGGAATACTGACAGCTTGAGCGTGCAATGGTTTTAGGAGAGCCTGTCCTTCACTTGCTCCTCTCCCTTCCAGTATTTTTTCCCATGGAGTGACTCCCATCGTGCCTCTGAGTTCCTAATATCCAGGGCCTTTTTTGTAGCAGGAACTCCTTTGCCACGCCCCCTGATGTAGCCAGTCCCCCAAGAGCTCACAGGGCTCTTTTTACAGGGCTTACTGTAAGCTCCAGGAGGATTGGCTACATCTGGAGCGTGTGGCCTAATATGCAAAGGAGTTCCTGCTACAAAAAAGAAGCCCTGTTTCTAACATGCATGTCTGGTTATGAACTCCCTTAGCTGCCTGCTTCTTATGGGATCACCCCGCAAGAAAGAGTGAGATTCCCCGGATCTGGAATCATAGAATCATAGAGTTGGAAGGGACCTCCGGGGTCATGTAATCCAACCCTCTGCACAATGCAGGAAACTCACAAACCCCTCCCCCTAAATTCACAGGATCCTCATTGCTGTCAGATGGCCATCTAGCCTCTGTTGAAAAACCTTCATGGAAGGAGAGCCCACCACCTCCCGAGGAAGCCTGTTCCACTGAGGAACCGCTCTAATGGTCAGGAAGCTCTTCCTAAAGTTGAGCTGGAAACTCTTTCGATTTAATTTCAACCCGTTGGTTCTGGTCCTACCTTCCGGGACCACAGAAAACAATTCCACCCCATCCTCTAGTCTAGATGACAGCCCTTCAAAGATTTGAAGATGGTGATCCTATCACCTCTCAGCCGCCTCCTCTCCAGGCTAAACAGGCCCAACTCCTTCAACCTTTCTTCATAGGACTTGGTCTCCAGACCCCTCACCATCTTCGTCGGCCTCCTCTGCACCGTTCCAGCTTGTCTCTATCCTTCTTAAAATGGGGTGCCCCAAACTGAACACAAGACTCCAGGGGAGGTCTTCCCAGAGCAGAGTCAAGCGATACCATCACATCACGTGATCTGGACACTAGACTTCTGTTGATACAGCCCAAAATTGCATTTGCCTTTTGAGCTTGTTCTGATTACAACATCTAGTATCCTCCTGGGTGCTTCCTCTTCCCTTCCCAAAGGAATGCATATAGACAATAAGGGTTCACAGGTAATGTATTGTTTCTGTCTTAATCCCTAGTCACTGTTAATGGCTCATGTACAACTCAGCTTCTTTTTGTCTGCTTCTATGCTAATTTCAAACACACTGCACAAATCCTTTGTCTTCCGCCCTGACTCTTCCTCAGAGTACAGAAGCTAAATTAAACCAGCTATTTAATCCCATCACGGCCCAGCCCAGCAAGCATTAAGTGTCATTGTTTTGAACTGGAAATCTATTCAGGTGCCCAGGAAAAAACCCATCCATGACCAGTAAGGTCGCCATAGCTACGGGAGGGTCTCCTCTCCACCCCTCCAAAGACTATAAAACATGAGAGGAAACCACACCTCCTTGTTCAATCTGGGCACATAGGTTGTTCCCCCATTACACTAAGGAAGGGGCCTCTCAGCAAAAGGACAAATCCTCTTGTGGATCAAAAAACCGGCTAATAGGAAACAGAGAGTGAGTATAAATGGGCAATTTTTGCAGTGGAAGATGGTAAGCAGTGGGTGCCGCAGGGCTCAGTACTGGGCCCCATGCTCTTTAACTTGCTCATTAATGATTTGGAGTTGGGAGTAAGCAGTGAAGTGGCTAAGTTTGCAGATGACACTAAATTGTTCGGGGTGTTGAGAACCGGAGGGGACTGTGAGGCACTCCAAAAGGATTTGTTGAGGCTGGGTGAGTGGGCGTCAATGTGGCAGATGAGGTTCAATGTGACCAAGTGCAAAGTAACGCACATTGGGGCCAAAAATCTCAGCTACAAATACAAGTTGATGGGGTGTGAATCGGCAGAGACTGACCAAGAGAGAGATCTTGGAGTCATTCTAGATAACTCACTGAAAATGTCAAGACAGTGTGCGATTGCAATAAAAAAGGGGCAACGCCATGCTGGGAATTATTAGGAAGGGAATTGAAAACAAATCAGCCAGTATCATAATGCTCTTGTATAAATCGATGGTGCGGTCTCATTTGGAATACTGTGTACAATTCTGGTCACCGCACCTCAAAAAAGATAGCATTGGAAAAAGTACAGACAAGGGCAACTAGAATGATTAAAGGGGTTGGAACACTTTCCCTATGAAGAAAGGTTAAAATGCTTGAGGCTCTCTAGCTTGGAGAAATGTCGGCTGCCGGATGACATGATAGAGGTTTACAAGATTATGCATGAGACGGAGAAAGTAGAGAAAGAAGTACTTTTCTCCCTTTCTCACAATACGAGAACTCATGGACATTCAATGAAATTGCTGAGCAGTTGGGTTAGAATGGATAAAAGGAAGTACTTCTTCACCCAAAAGGGTGATTAACACATGGAATTCACTGCCTCAGGAGGTGGTGGCGGCTACAAGCATAGACAGCTTCAAGAGGGGACTGGATAAACATCTGGAGCAGAGGTCCATCAGTGGCTATTAGCCACAGCGCGTTGTTGGAACTCTCTGTCTGGGGCAGTGATGCTCTGTATTCTTGGTGCTTGGGGGAGGCACAGTGGGAGGGCTTCTAGCCCCACTGGTGGACTTCCTGATGGCACTTGAATGTTTGTTTGTTTTTGTGGCCACTGTGTGACACAGAGTGTTGGACTGGATGGGTCATTGGCCTGATCCAAAATGGCTTCTCTTATGTTCTTATGTGATACAGAGTGTTGAACTGAATGGGCCATTGGCCTGATCCAACATGGCTTCTCTTATGTTCTTATGTGACACAGAGTGTTGGACTGGATGGGTCATTGGCCTGATCCAACATGGCTTCTCTTATGTGACACAGAGTGTTGGACTGGATGGGCCATTGGCCTGATTCAACATGGCTTCTCTTATGTTCTTATGTGACACAGAATGCTGGACTGGAGGGGCTATTGGCCTGATCCAACATGGCTTCTGTTATGCTCTTACGTGACACAGAGTGTTGGACTGGAGGGACCATTGGCCTGATCCAACATGGCTTCTCTTATGTTCTTATGTGACACAGAATGCTGGACTGGAGGGGCTATTGGCCTGATCCAACATGGCTTCTGTTATGTTCTTATGTGACACAGAGTGTTGGACTGGATGGGCCATTGGCCTGATCCAAAATGGCTTCTCTTATATTCTTAATGGCTGTGCACATCTCCATCTTTTATTTCTAAATGGATATCTGCACATCTGAGACAGGTAATATCACCCTCTTCAACAGTCCCTAAGATTCCCTATCGATCATCTCTATTTTCCTAGCCCTTGATGGTGTGTATTTGTATCACTTGTGTGTGTGATTGTATTTCTTACATATTTTTGTAGTAAACATTTTTTAAAAAACTATTTTAACTCTGGAGTCTTCCTTCCGTCACTGGTAAAAGATCCTTGCTACAAAATAGCTCTGCCCATGGTTTACCTTTTTAATTCCCCCATCAAAAAGAGGAGACCCTCAGCATTCCAGTAACATAACTCCCTACGACAAAAGGAATTCTAGGAAGAATGCTTAACTTATGATGGATAGATCCAAGCGGGCAGCTGCGTCGGTCTGAAGCGGTAGAACAAAGCAGTGGACAAGCGGCACCTTTAAGACCAACTGCATTTTATTCAGCATGGATGCTTTCGTATGCTCTTAAGCAGACTCCTTCAGACAAAATGGGAATGGTAAGCCATCTTTAAATATAGAGAAAGGGGGCAGTGAGTTGCTATGTCCCATGACTCTATATACCAACTCACTGCTCACTTTCTCTATATTTAAAGATGGCTTGCCGTTCCAGTTTTGTCTGATGAAGTCTGCTTAGAGCATACAAAAGCTTCCATTCTGAATAAAACTTACCGTAGTTGGTCTTAAAGGTGTCACTTGTCTATTGCTTTCTTGTGATGGATAAGATAATGTAAAAGTGCTATTGGTAACAATTCATAGAAGTCAAAACAATTTATTCTGTTGTTTCAAAGAGTTGTTTATCATATATATATATATATATATATATATATATATATATATATATATATAAAACATTGATCATATATGTATATATAAAGAAAAATATATAAGTGGATGCCATTTTTTTACTTTTGCTCTCACTCAAGAAGAAGAAGAAGACTGCAGATTTATATCCCACCCTTCTCTCTGATCCAGGGACTCAGAGCAGATTACAATATCTTCTTCCCCCACAACAGACACCCTGTGATGTGGGTGGGGCTGGACAGGGCTCTCCAAACCGGAGAGCCGGTTTGGTGTAGTGGTTAAGTGTGCGGACTCTTATCTGGGAGAACCGGGTTTGATTCCCCACTCCTCCACTTGCACCTGCTAGCATGGCCTTGGGTCAGCCATAGCTCTGGCAGAGGTTGTCCCTGAAAGGGCAGCTGCTGTGAGAGCCCTCTCCAGCCCCACCCACCTCACAGGGTGTCTGTTGTGGGGGAGGAAGGTAAAGGAGATTGTGAGCCGCTCTGAGACTCTTCGGAGTGGAGGGCGGGATATAAATCCAATATCTTCTTCTTCTTCTTCTTCTTCTTCTTCTTCTTCTTCTTCTTCTTCTTCTTCTTCTTCTTCTTCTTCTTCTTCTTCTTCTTCTCTCACTGCAGCTGCCCTTTCAAGGACAACCTCTGCCAGAGCTATGGCTGACCCAAGGCCATGCTAGCAGGTGCAAGTGGAGGAGTGGGGAATCAATCCCGGTTCTCCCAGACAAGAGTCCACGCACTTAACCACTACACCAAACTGGCTCCAACCTGACCCACCCTTTGGATCAGGACTTTTGAAGGAGGAGGAAGAAGATGATGATGATATTGGATATATATCCCGCCCTTCACTCTGAATCTCAGAGACTCGGAGCGGCTCACAATCTCCTATATCATCTCCCCCCACAACAGACACTCTGTGAGGTGGGTGGGGCTGAGAGAGCTCTGACAGAAGTTGCCCTTTCAAGGACAGCACCGCCAGAGCTTTGGCTGACCCAAGGCCATTCCAGCAGGTGCAAGTGGAGGAGTGGGGAATCAAACCCGGTTCTCCCAGATAAGAGAGCTCTGGCTGACCCAAGGCCATTCCAGCAGCTGCAAGTGGAGGAGTGGGGAATCAAACCCGGTCCTCCCAGATAAGAGAGCTCTGGCTGACCCAAGGCCATTCCAGCAGCTGCAAGTGGAGGAGTGGGGAATCAAACCCGGTCCTCCCAGATAAGAGAGCTCTGGCTGACCCAAGGCCATTCCAGCAGCTGCAAGTGGAGGAGTGGGGAATCAAACCCGGTTCTCCCAGATAAGAGTCCGCTCACTTAACCACTACACCAAATCTGGCTCTGTGACTCATGAAATACCTGGCCCCGGGTGCTCCTGGGAAGCCTGTGGAGAGCTCAGCGCCTCATCTGTGAGGTTCAGCTGTTTTTAGCGATGCTGGTCCAGTCACCAGAGGCTCCGCCAGGCCCTTTTTCTGTCCACTCTCTCCGCAGTCCTTCACTCCTTACACCTCTTGTCTCTTTAAGACGGGGAGGCTGAAGGCAGCAGGGAAGAGGCTAGCCTGTCGCCCTCCTCTGGTGTAATGCTGCATGCTTTTCAGAGCCGGCAAGGGGGCTGCTACTGGGAAGGGTTGCCAGTCCCCAGGTGGGGGCAGGGGATCCCCCGGTTTGGAAGCCCACCCCCTGCATCAGGGTCATCAGAAAGCAGGGGGAGGGGAGGGAAATGTCTGCTGGGAACTCTATTATTCCCTACGGAGATTTATTCCCTTAGAAAATAATGGAGAATTGATTTGCGGGTATCTGGGGCTCTGAGGGCGCTGTGTTTTGAGGTAGAGGAACCAAATTTGCAGCATTGCATCCGGTGCCTCTCCCCAAAATGCCCCCCAGGTTTCAAAAAGATTGGACCAGGGGGTCCAATTCTATGAGCCCCCAAAGAAGGTGCCCCTATCCTTCATTATTTCCCATGGAAGGAAAGGATTTAAAAAGGTGTGCTGTCCCTTTAAATGTGATGGCCAGAACTCCCTTGGAGTTCAATGATGCTTGTTACACCCTTGCTCCTGGCTCCACCCCCAATGTTTCCTGGCTCCACCCCAAAGTCTCCTGACTCAACATTAGGAAGAACTTCCTGACCATTAGAACAGTTCCTCAGTGGAACAGGCTTCCTCCTTGGGAGGTGGTGAGTTCTCCTTCCTTGGAGGTTTTTCAACAGAGGCTGGATGGCCATCTGACAGCAATGAGGATCCTGTGAATTTAGGGGGAGGTGTTTGTGAGTGTTCTGCATTGTGCAGGGGGTTGGACTAGATGAAGGAGCTGGGGCTGTTTAGCCTGGAGAGGAGGCATCTGAGAGGTGATAGGATCACCATCTTCAAGTAGTTGAAGGGCTGTCCTATAGAGGGGTGTGTGGAATTGTTTTCTGTGGCCCTGGAAGGTAGGACCAGAACCAATGGCTTGAAATTAAATCAAAAGAGTTTCCGGCTCAACATTAGGAAGAACTTCCTGACTGTTAGAGCGATTCCTCAGTGGAACAAGCTTTCTCGGGAGGTGGAAGGCTCTCCTTCCTTGGAGGTTTTAAAACAGAGGCTAGATGGCCATCTGACAGCAATGAGGATCCTGTGAATTTAGGAGGAGCCATTTGTAAGTTTCTTGCATTGTGCAGGGGGTTGGACTAGATGACCCTGGAGGTCTCTTCCAATTCTATGATTCTATGCAATCTTCATCTCTATTTTCTTAGGAACTGTGTGATTGATGAGTAACTTTATTGCTGTATGCTTGAACTGATTTTTCCAATAAAACCTATTTTAGTTTACCAAAAATCCCCTCATTATTAGAAGGGGAATTCTTGGGAGTCCACCACCTGTACACACAGGTTTTGAACCCACTTCGTTGGTCATTTTGCCCACCAGACTAATTCCCCAACCTCTTTTGAGGGCAATTTGGCTAACAGATTGGTCACACTCTGGGTCAACCTTTTTCTGCCTGGCTTTCTCTCTCATGTCCTTTAACTCAGGGTTAAAGGATATGACCTCTTTCTTGGAACACCTCAAAGTTTTTATTTAGGCCTTCTTTTTCTTGGGACATATCGGCAGTACTGACAGAGGTTTCTGAGTTTTGTGTCTCTCCTTTCCTCCTGTGATGTATCTAGGGTTGCCAAGTCCAACCCCAGAAATATCTGGGGACTTTGGGGGTGGAGCCAGGAGACACTGGGGTGGAGCTAGGGGGAGGGGGGAAACGGTGCCGGGGAGTGTGGCCAGCCGCCCCGTCTCAGAGCAGGCAACGCCGCTGCGCAGCTGCCGCCTCTTCTCCGCTCGCCGTGGCTGCTCCTCCGAGATGGGCTCAGCCCGAGAAGGGCCCGGATTCGCGGCTCGCCATGCTCCTGGCCTGCCTCCGCCCCCCCCTGGTTTTGCCTGCGCTGCTGCCGCCTCTCGGCTGCTCCTCCGAGATGGGCTCAGCCTGGGCCCATCTCAGAGGAGCAGCTGCGGTGGGAGGGGAGGGGGGCGGCGGCGGCGCGGCGGCCTCGCCCGCTCCGGGATGGGGCGGCTCGCCATGCTCCCCGGCGCTGTTCCCCCCTCCCCCCGCTTCCGTTTTTTTGGGGAGCGGGGGAAGAGGGTGGAAATCCTGGGGTCCCCCGCCAGGGCGGGAGGGTTGGGAAGCCTAGATGTATCAATTGTGTCTGTGGCTAAGATACCCGGGGGTCTGTATTCTGGGCCTCTTTTGGACATGATGTGAATATTTTGGGTCTGTGCAGATCTGAAGCCTTGCCTTGCCCATTACATCCCTTCCTGATATTACCGGTATTGACTATTCTTTAATAATTGCTGCAGGGAAATCTTCTTTTCCCCTTCCAGTTAATTTTCAGCTGTGCTAATGGCACATTTAGAATTTCCCCAGACACCTTGTAAGGATACAGGCTTATCTGGAATCATGCTTATCATGTTTGAGAGCCAGTTTGGTGTAGTGGTGAAGTGCGTGGACTCTTATCTGGGAGAACCGGGTTTGATTCCCCGCTCCTCCACTTGTGGCTGCTGGAATGGCCTTAGGTTGGCCATAGCTATTGCAAAGCTGTCCTTGAAAGGGCAGCTTCTGGGAGAGCTCTCTCAGCCCCACCTACCTCACAGGGTGTCTGCTGTGCGGGTGTGGGGGGGGAGGTAAAGGAGATTGTGACCGCTCTGAGACTCTGACAACCAGAGTAGAGGATGGGATATAAATTCAATATCTTCTTCTTTGGGGAGGGACGGTGGCTCAGTGGTAGAGCATCTGTTTGGTAAGCAGAAGGTCCTAGGTTCAATCCCTGACATTGCCAACTAAGAAGGGTCCAGGCAAGTAGGCATGAAAAACAGCTTGAGACCCTGGAGAGCCGGTGCCAGTCTGAGTAGACAAGACTGACTTTGATGGACCGAGGGTCTGATTCAGAAGAAGGCAGCTTCATACGTTTATTAATAAAATCTTCCCTGACGAGTGTTACTGATATTCCTGGCTGGTCTAGAATGACTAAAATAGGAGTCAAGTTTCACCTTTAAGACCAACTTAGTTTTATACAGAATGTAAGCTTTCGTGTGCATGCCCACTTCTTCAGACGGGGAATGAAGTGTGCTGATAGAGGATGACTAAACGGAGGATCCAATAAAGTGATTCTTTAAGGACTCTTGCCACTATTTAAATATGTAACAGCGCCCGGAACACCTCTGCTGCTGTTAAACTATAGAATAGATATATTATAGAGTATAGATGCTGGATTAGTGTTGTTTTAAAAAAAAATTATGCTGTTTTATAATTGTAATGTGTCTATATGTTTAATGTACTTAATGTATTTTAACTACTGTATTTATATCATGTTTTATTGAATGTTGTTAGCCGCCCTGAGCCTGCCTAGGCGGGGAGGGCGGGATATAAATAAAATTAATAATAATAATAATAATAATAATAATGCACACGAAAGCTTACGTTCTGAATAAAACTAAGTTGGTCTTAAAGGTGAAACTTGACTCTTTTTTTGTTCTACTACTTCAGACCAACGCGGCTGTCTGTTTGGATCTATCTAGAATTTTCAGCTGTGCTAATGGCACATTTAGAATTTCCCCAGACACCTTGTAAGGATACAGGCTTATCTGGAATCATGTTTATCGTGTTTGAGAGCCAGTTTGGTGTAGTGGTTAAGTGTGCGGACTCTTATCTGGGAGAACTGGGTTTGATTCCCCTACTCCTCCACTTGCAGCTGCTAGCATGGCCTTGGGTCAGCCATAGCTCTGGCAGAGGTTGTCCTTGAAAGGGCAGCTGCTGTGAGAGCCCTCTCCAGTCCCACCCACCTCACAGGGTGTCTGTTGTGGGGGAGGAAGGGAAAGGAGATTGTGTGCCGCTCTGAGACTCTTCGGAGTGGAGGGCAGGATATAAATCCAATATCTTCATCTACCTCACAGGGTGTCTGCTGTGGGGGAGGAAGGGAAAGGAGATTGTGAGCCGCTCTGAGACTCTTCGGAATGGAGGGCGAGATATACATCCAATATCTTCATCTACCTCACAGGGTGTCTGTTGTGGGGGAGGAAGAGAAAGGAGATTGTGAGCCGCTCTGAGACTCTTCGGAGTGGAGGGCGGGATATAAATCCAATATCTTCATCTACCTCACAGGGTGTCTGTTGTGGAGGAGGAAGGTAAAGGAGATTGTCAGCCGCTCTGAGACTCTTCAGAGTGGAGAGCGGGATATAAATTCAATATCTTCATCTACCTCACAGAGTGTGTGTTGTGGGGGAGGAAGGTAAAGGAGATTGTGAGCCGCTCTGAGACTCTTCGGAGTGGAGGGCGGGATATAAATCCAATATCTTCTTCTTCATCTAGAATGACTAAAGTCTCTCTCCCATTTATTTGTACCACCTCTCTCAGCTCAGTACCTTGTGCAATCTCATCTGTCTTTACCCCAGGCAAGTAAACTGTTTCCCAAGAGAAGAGGAAGGAGATGGAAGAGCAGGACCCAGAAGGACCCGGAACTGGCAAGAAAGCAAGCAAACTCCCCCATCCCACCCAAGCTGGGGGTGGTGGTGCTGTGGGCTGGGAGGGCCCCGTGCCAGAGATCCGTTCACAGGTCAGGGCGATCTCAAATAGACATTGCCAACGCTTCCGGCAATTTCGCTACCAGGAGGCTGATGGGCCCCGAGAGGTTTGCAGCCGGCTCCATCGATTTTGCAGCCAGTGGCTGAAGCCGGAGAAGGCCTCCAAGAAGCAGATGGTGGACCTGGTGATCCTGGAGCAGTTCGAAGCCCTCCTGCCCAAGGAAATGCAGCGCTGGGTCAGAGAATGCGGACTGGAGAGCAGTTCCCAGGCGGTGGCCTTGGCCGAAGGCTTCCTCCTAAGTCAGGCCGAGGTTTGAACATACTGAACATATGAAGCTGCCTTCTACTGAATCAGACCCTCGGTCCATCAAAGTCAGTATTGTCTACTCAGACTGGCAGCGGCTCTCCAGGGTCTCAAGCTGAGGTTTTTCATGCCTATTTGCCTGGACCCTTTTTAGTTGGAGATGCCAGGGATTGAACCTGGGACCTTCTGCTTACCAAGCAGATGCTCTATCACTGAGCCACCATCCCTCCCCAAGCAGAAGGTCCCAAGCAGATGCTCTACCCCTGAGCCGCTGTCCCTCCCCGGTGATGTCCAGTTCAAGCAGTGATATCTGACGTTCTCCTAAATGTTCCCTGAGAAAAATTTGTCCCTGTGTTATTCAGCCTCCTTCAGCAGCCTCTTCTACTAGAGAATTTCTTCTCCCTCCAGATAAGTCCCCAGGTCTGCTGATGGAAGGGGTGCAGGGTCTGGGAGGGGGGCAGCATCCATTCTTTGGTCTCTTTTCCATCCCATCTCTTGCCCCTCTCCCTCGCTGCTGTTTCAGATGTGGGGAACATCCCTCGATACAGAAACTACAATCGCTGCAGCAGAGCAAGCTTCCTTGGGGAAAGGGAAGGGGGTGCAGGCCCAAGACAGTGCCCAAGATGCCCTCTGCTGCGGTAAGGACTCATTTTGCTCGTACGTGATTGGGGCACCCCTGGAATGTGATGGGTAGAGAGTTTAGGTCAGGAAAAGTATGACCTAAAAGTTTTCCCAGAACACAGAGTAGTCAGTGTCCGCTAATTGTGATTCTACTCTGAGGGAATCAGACAAATTCATGGAGGGCAGTTCCTCCCATTACTTAAAATAGTCGTATCTCACCTTGTTACAATCTCCTTTATCCTCTTCCCCCACAACAGACACCCTGTGAGATGCGTGAGCTGAGAGGGCTTTCACAGCAGCTGCCCTTTCAAGGATAGAGTCTCAGAGCGGCCTACAATCTCCTTTCCCTTCCTCCCCCACAACAGACACCCTGTGAGGTGGGTGGGGCTGGAGAGGGCTCTCACAGCAGCTGCCCTTCCAAGGACAGAGTCTCAGAGCGGCCTACAATCTCCTTTCCCTTCCTCCCCCACAACAGACACCCTGTGAGGTGGGTGGGGATGGAGAGGGCTCTCACAGCAGCTGACCTTTCAAGGATAGAGTCTCAGAGCAGCCTACAATCTCCTTTCCCTTCCTATCCCACAACAGACACCCTGTGAGGCAGGTGGGGCTGAGAGAGCTCTCCCAGAAGCTGCCCCTTCGAGGACAGAGTCTCAGAGCAGCTTACAATCTCCTTTATCCTCTTCCCCCACAACAGACACCCTGTGAGATGGGTGAGGTGAGAGGGCTCTCACAGCAGCTGCCCTTCCAAGGATAGAGTCTCACAGCGGCCTACAATCTCCTTTCCCTTCCTCCCCCACAACAGACACCCTGTGAGGCAGGTGGGGCTGAGAGAGCTCTCCCAGAAGCTGCCCCTTCGAGGACAGAGTCTCAGAGTGGCTTACAATCTCCTTTACCTTCCTCCCCCACAACAGACACCCTGTGAGGTAGAAGAAGATATTGGATTTATATCCCACCCTCCACTCCGAAGAGCCTCAGAGCGGCTCACAATCTCCTTTCCCTTCCTCCCCCACAACAGACACCCTGTGAGGTAGATGAAGATATTGGATTTATATCCCGCCCTCCACATCGAAGAGTCTCAGAGCGGCTCACAATCTCCTTTCCCTTCCTCCCCCACAACAGACACCCTGTGAGGTAGATGAAGATATTGGATTTATATCCCGCCCTCCACTCCAAAGAGTCTCAGAGCAGCTCACAATCTCCTTTCCCTTCCTCCCCCACAACAGACACCCTGTGAGGCAGGTGGGGCTGAGAGAGCTCTCCCAGAAGCTGCCCCTTCGAGGGACAGAGTCTCAGAGTGGCTTACAATCTCCTTTACCTTCCCTCCCCCACAACAGACACCCTGTGAGGTAGAAGAAGATATTGGATTTATATCCCACCCTCCACTCCGAAGAGCCTCAGAGCGGCTCACAATCTCCTTTCCCTTCCTCCCCCACAACAGACACCCTGTGAGGTAGATGAAGATATTGGATTTATATCCTGCCCTCCACATCGAAGAGTCTCAGAGCGGCTCACAATCTCCTTTCCCTTCCTCCCCCACAAACAGACAAAACCCTGTGAGGTAGATGAAGATATTGGATTTATTATCCCGCCCTCCACTCCAAAGAGTCTCAGAGCAGCTCACAATCTCCTTTCCCTTCCTCCCCCCACAACAGACACCCTGTGAGGTAGATGGAAGATATTGTATTTATTATCCCGCCTCCACTCCAAAGAGTCTCAGCACGGCTCACAATCTCCTTTCCCTTCCTCCCCCACAACAGACACCCTGTGAGGTAGATGAAGATATTGGATTTATATCCCGCCCCTCCACTCCGAAGAGTCTCAGAGCGGCTCACAATCTCATTTCCCTTCCTCCCCACAACAGACACCCTGTGAGGTGGGTGGGGCTGGAGAGGGCTCTCCCTGCATCTGCCCTTTCAAGGACAACCTCTGCCAGAGCTATGGCTGACCCAAGGCCATTCCAGCAGCTGCAAGTGGAGGAGTGGGGAATCAAACCCGGTTCTCCCAGATAAGAGTCCGCACACTTAACCACTACACCAAAGTGTGCTCTGGGGCCATCCTTTCCTGAGCCAAGACAAAAATGTGCGAGCTGGCGTCTAAAAATCTGTGAGCTAGCTCACGCTAACTCAGCTTGGAGGGAATGCTGGCTGGCAGTGTTATTGCCAAGAGGCTCATGGGTACTTTCCCCCTTAGAATTTAGTAAACAAATGTGTTGAGCGTACACAGGGCAAGGTTTGGAACTCCTGGGAAGGGAGCGTGTGAAGCGTGTGACACAGGAAGCCAGGACGAACAGCCTTCTTCCCTAATCTCTCTTCCTAGCAGGCGGTGGAGAGCTGCTGTTGAGTCCTCGTCTTTTCAGAGATGTGGAAACGGCTGCTTCACCTCCGGGCCAGGTAGGGGAAACGAACAGGGTAGCTTGGGTTCCTCCCCCCCACTCCTTTCTCAGGAGGCTTTTGCTCCTGTGGGTTTTCTGCAACGGTCTGAGGGAAAGAGGCTCTGAACGCCACTCCTTCTACCCGTGTCAAGCCAGACATCCTGTACCATCCCAGACTCCTCCCCTTCCAGGCTACAGTCTCTGCTGGCATGATATTATGATGAGTAGGCTTGCCAATCCCCAGGTCTCAGCAGGAGTACTCCCGCTTTCCCAGGCTCCTCCCCCAACCCCCAGTCAGCTGGCCAATGGGGGGAAGCCCTGCCCCCTCAACCACCATGTCACTTTCCCCCTCCGGAGGCTCCAGTCTCTAATTGAAAGGCTTCCTCTTGGGATGGGGTGTCTGTGTTACTTGGAAGAAGTTGGCAGCAACTCGTGAGTAGAGAGACCAATCCCTCGCTTCAGAGTCACCAGAAACTGGGGCGGGGGGGGGGGAATGTCTGCTGAGCACTTCATTATTCCCTATCTGAAGATCGATTCTCATAGGGTATAATGGGGAATTGATCTGGAGGTATCGGGAGCTCTGTTTTTTGAGGTAGAGGCCCCCAAATTTTCAGTATAGCATCTAGCGCCTCACCTGAAAATACCCCACCAAGTTTCAAAAAGATTGGACCAGGGGGTCCAATTCTATGAGCCCCAAAAGAAGGGTGCCCCTATCCTTCATTATTTCCTATGGAAGGAAGGCATTTTAAAAGGTGTGCTGTCCCTTTAAATGTGATGGCCAGAACTCCCTTGGAGTTCAATGATGCTTGCCACACCCCTTGCTCCTGGCTCCGCCCCCAATGTCTCCTGGCACCACCCCCCAAAGTCCCCAGATATTTCTTGAATTGAACTTGGCAACCCTAATGACGAGGGAATCTGCTTTTTCTTTCAGTGGTCCCATTTCCTTTGAGGAGGTGTCTGTCTACTTCACCCTAGCAGAATGGGAGCTGCTGGATCCGGAGCAGAAAACTCTCTACAGGGAAGTCATGCAGGAGAACTATCAAAGCATCCTCTCTCTGGGTAAGGATCTTTCGCAAGTGCCAAGGGGTGAACTGCTACCCCCCCCCCCCGGATGGTGCATGAATCAAGCAAGTTTTGGTGTAGTGGTTAAGTGTAGTGGTTAAGCATGCAGACTCTTATCTGGGGAGAGCTGGGTATGATTCCCCACCCCTCCACTTGCACCTGCTGGAA
This sequence comes from Heteronotia binoei, assembly GCF_032191835.1. Taxonomy (NCBI): domain Eukaryota; kingdom Metazoa; phylum Chordata; class Lepidosauria; order Squamata; family Gekkonidae; genus Heteronotia; species Heteronotia binoei. The sequence continues at coordinate 140,965,869 of NC_083228.1, read as the reverse complement.
TAGCCTTGGGTCAGCCATAGCTCTGGCAGGAAGTTGTCCTTGAAAGGGCAGCTTCTGTCAGAGCTCTCTCAGCCCCACTCACATCACAAGGTGTCTGTCTTCTGAGAGCCAGTTTGGTGTAGTGGTGAAGTGTGCGGGACTCTTATCTGGGAGAACCGGGTTTGATTCCCCACTCCTCCACTTGCAGCTGCTGAATGGGCCTTGGGTCAGCCATAGCTCTGGCAGAGGTTGTCCTTGAAAGGGCAGCTGCTGTGAGAGCCCTTTCCAGCCCCCACCCACCTCACAGGGTGTCTGTTGTGGGAGGAGAAGATAGAGGAGATTGTGAGCCGCTCTGAGTCTCTGATTCAGGGAGAAGGGCAGGGTATAAATCTGCCCCCACCTCACAGGGTGTCTGTTGTGGGGGGGAGAAGATATAGGAGATTGTGAGCCGCTCTGAGTCTCTGATTCAGGGAGAAGGGCGGGGTATAAATCTGCCCCCACCTCACAGGGTGTCTGTTGTGGGGGGAGAAGATAGAGGAGATTGTGAGCCGCTCTGAGTCTCAGATTCAGGGAGAAGGGCGGGGTATAAATCTGCCCCCACCTCACAGGGTGTCTGTTGTGGGGGGGGGAGAAGATAGAGGAGATTGTGAGCCGCTCTGAGTCTCTGATTCAGGGAGAAGGGCGGGGTATAAATCTGCCCCCACCTCACAGGGTGTCTGTTGTGGGGGGAGAAGATAGAGGAGATTGTGAGCCGCTCTGAGTCTCTGATTCAGGGAGAAGGGCGGGGTATAAATCTGCCCCCACCTCACAGGGTGTCTGTTGTGGGGGGAGAAGATAGAGGAGATTGTGAGCCGCTCTGAGTCTCAGATTCAGGGAGAAGGGCGGGGTATAAATCTGCCCCCACCTCACAGGGTGTCTGTTGTGGGGGGAGAAGATAGATAGAGGAGATTGTGAGCCGCTCGAGTCTCTGATTCAGGGAGAAGGGCGGGGTATAAATCTGCCCCCACCTCACAGGGTGTCTGTTGTGGGGGGGAGAAGATAAGGAGATTGTGAGCCGCTCTGAGTCTCTGATTCAGGGAGAAGGGCGGGGTATAAATCTGCAATTCTTCTTTTTCTACTGAAGGGCAGTTCATCACTTTGAGGCTTTTCCAGCTCTTTGCCTGGGGGCAACTGAGGCCAGCGTTGTGGCCATCACTCAAGCCATAGAAAGTGTCCTGGCTGGAGGCAGGAATTAGGGTGAGAAACCCTGAGGAAACTCTGGAAGGGGCCGGATCCTCATTGCTCTCTTGCTAAAGTTTACAACATACCCTTCCCGCGGATGGGATTATAAATATCCCCTTTTAAGTGTGATCTGGAAATGTAACCCGAGCCTGAGTCCTCCTGGATCATTGGTTTCTGTGCCTGAGCAACACTCAGTTCAGTGGGCTCACAAGGAAAACAGACCTGTGTGTGTGTGTGTGTGTAAAAGCTGACTGCTGTAATACATGACGGACTTCATATTAGATGGTGCCCTCTTGTTGCAGTATAATTATTCTAGCTCTAGCCCTTAGTTATTCTGCATAATGTACTCGGCACAATGGAAAAGAGAAGGCTGTTAGCTGCTGGGAGAGTCAAATCATGAACACCTGCAAGACAGACTGGGCTGCTTAATGATGTTAATCCTTAAGGGGATTTGTCCCCTTTATACTTGCTGGAATTGCAGGCTATGATTCTGACCATGGTTCCATCTTCCCAGAAGACTTTTTCCTCTTGAATTTATTTCCTTCCTCAAATAAAAAAAAATCTCTCCTCCCTCCCTCACTCTCCCTCCCCCCCTCTCTCTCTCTCCCTCCCTCTCTCCCCTTCTCTTCCCTTCTCTCTCTCCCTCCCTCTCTCTTCCCTTCTCTCTCTCTCCCTCTCTCTCTCCTCCCTCCCTCTCCCTCTCTTCCCTTCTCTCTCACCCTCCCTCTCTCTTCCTTCTCTCTCTCCCTCTCTCTCTCTCCTCCCTCTCCCTCTCTTCCCTTCTCTCTCTCACTCCCTCCCTCTCTCTTCCCTTCCTCTCTCTCCCTTTCTTCCTCCTCTCTCCCCTCCCTCTCTTCCCTTCTCTCCCTCTCTCTCTCCCTCCCTCTCTCCCCTTCTCTCTCTCCCTCCCTTTCTCTCTCCCTCCCTCTCTCTCTCTTCTCCTCTCCCCTTCTCTCTCTCCCTCTCTTCCCTTCTCTCTCCCCCTCTCTTCCTCCCTCTCTCTCCCCCACTCTCTCTCTCCTGTCTTCCCTTCTCTCTCCCTCTCTTCCCTTCTCTCTCCTCCATTCTCTCCCTCCCTCTCTCTTCCCCTTCTCTCTCTCCCCCTCCCTCTCTCTCCCCCACTCTCTCTCCCTCTCTTCCCTTCTCTCTCCCCCACTCTCTCTCTCCTGTCTTCCCTTCTCTCTCCCTCTCTTCCTCTCTCTCCTCCATTCTCTCCCTCCCTCTCTCTCCCCCTCCCTCTCTCTCCCCCACTCTCTCCCTCTCTTCCCTTCTCTCTCCCCCACTCTCTCTCCCTCTCTCCCCTTTTCTCTCCCCTCCCTCCTCTCTCTCCCTTCTCTCTCCCCCACTCTCTCCCTCCCTCTCTCCCCTTTTCACTCCCCTCTTCCCTTCTCTCTCCCTCTCCCCCTCCCTCCCTCTCTCTCCTCCTCCCTCTCTCCTCCCCTCCCTCTCTCTCCCCTTCTCTCTTCCCCCTCTCTCTCCCCTCTCTCCCCTGTCCCTCCCTCCCTCTCTCTCCCCTTTTCTCTCCCCCTCTCTCCTTCTCTCCCTTTGGCCCTCACCTGTCTGCCAGGTGTTAATGGGATCTCTCCTCTTTATTCCAGCAGAGGATGGTCAGAGGAATGAGGAGGGTGAAGAACTTCACCAGCAGATGCCAGATCACGTTCAAACTGAAGACTTGGCAGAAAACATCAGGAACCGAGGGAGACCAAAGAGAAAGAAAGGCAGCCGTATGGTTGAAAAGAGAGATGGAAGACAGAGTCATGTACATTTTCCAAAGCAGAAAATAATGAAGGCAAGCACATCCACTCAGTGTGGGAAGTACGTAAAAAATAGATCACGGATCCTTGTGCACCAAAGAAGACACAGAAGGGAGAAATTATTTGAATGCTCAGTGTGTGGAAAGAAATTCAGTTGGAACTCTGCTCTTCAGCTGCACCAAAGGACTCACAGAGAGGAGAGATCTTTTGAATGTGCAGAGTGTGGGAAGAGATTCAGGTTGAGTGGTGACCTCAAAAGGCATCAGAGAACCCACTCAGGGGAGAAACCTTTTGAATGTGCCGAGTGTGGGAAGAGATTCAATCAGAGTAGCCATCTGAAACAGCACCAAAGAACCCACACAGGGGAGAAACCATTTGAATGCTCAGAGTGTGGGAAGAGATTCAGTTTGAGCGGCCATCTTCAAAGGCATCAGAGAAACCACACAGGGGAGAGACCTTTTGAATGTTCAGAGTGTGGGAAGAGATTCAGGTTGAGTGGCGATCTTAAAGTACATCAAAGGACCCACACAGGGGAGAAACCTTTTGAATGTTCAGAGTGTGGGAAGAGATTCAGTCAGAGTAAGAGTCTGCAACATCACCAAAGAACCCACACAGGGGAGAAACCTTTTGAATGTTCAGAGTGTGCGAAGAGATTCAGTCAGAGTAACCATCTTCAAAGGCATAAGAGAACCCACACAGGGGAGAGACCTTTTGAATGTTCAGAGTGTGGAAAGAGATTCAGTCGGAGTAACTATCTGCAACAGCACCAAAGAACCCACACGGGGGAGAAACCTTTTGAATGTTCAGAGTGTGGGAAGAGATTCAGTCAGACTAGCAGTCTGCAACATCATCAAAGATCCCACACAGGGGAAAAACCCTTTGAATGTTCTGAGTGTGGAAAAAGATTCAGTCAGAGTAACAGTCTGCAACAGCACCAAAGAACCCACACAGGGGAGAAGCCTTTTGAATGTTCAGAGTGTGGGAAGAGATTCAGTCAGAGTAGCAATCTGTACCAGCACCAAAGATCCCACACAGGGGAGAAACCTTTTGAATGCTCTGAGTGTGGAAAGAGATTCAGTCGGAGTGACCATCTTCAAAGGCATCGGGTGATCCACACAGGAATTAACTTTTGAATGCTCTGAGTGTGGAAAGAGATTCAGTCAGCATGGCCGTCTTCGGCAGCATCTAAGAACCCACACAAGGAGAAACCATGTAACAGTTTAGCCCGATAAAAGAGCTATTTTGGACAATTTGAATCTAGACAGAAGCAGGAAATAATGTTTAAAATGTTCCGACTATGGTAGGAGCCTTATCCATGTTTGTAGCCCTCACATACAAACCATCATACCATATGGTGGGAAAAGAACACCATGCTTTTTTCTTTCCAGAAAAACTGGCAACTCCAGTTGTTTCTTAATGAAGTAGAGAAAACAAAACTCAGCGAAGGAAGGGATCATAGCTCATTGATGAGATTATTATTTGTTTCACATAGGTCAGACATTGTATTTTCAGTGATTTGTGAAGTTTTGGTTTTTTGAATGAGCTGGGCTTCATTAAATGTGTCCAAGGTTGGTGTGGCTTGTCTTTTTTCAATTGTGTATTAAGTTCTAAAAAACCTCGTCTTGCAGATGCTTAGGACTCACATCTTGGACCATGAGTGATCTTGCTGAAGGAACCCAACCCAGTTTGCCCCCATTCATACTCTTTCTATTTTTTATTGCTTTTTTAAAAAAATATATATATACAAGTTAATATCAATATTAATATTCATATACAATTAATTAAACTTATGGAATCAGGTTGTAAACAAGCATAAATACTTGCATGCGTACAATAAAATCTCGAGTAAGGATTTTAAGTTATAAAGATGTATCTAGATATGTAGAGCATTTTCTATCCAAGGAGAGAGGTCAAGATGAAAACAAAGTCAAGATTAAGACAATAATTCCTGTATCGATTGAACCCATATTATCATTAATCTAATTGAACCCATATTATCATTAAACTATTAATTATGCATTGCTATGAATTCTTAACTACCTAAATATTCTCTGTGCAAACTGTTATTGTTATTGATGTGGGTTTGTTAAGTTCAGGAGCAAGAATATTAAGACTTGGGGCGTTTTCCCACAGAGCTTACCTCGGAGTGACGTCCCTCTTCACCGCGCAGCGTCTGCGCAGATTTCCCACCAACTGCTCCGCATAACCAGGAAGTGCTGGACCTTTTGCGTCGCAGATGTAAACCGCTAAAAACCAGTTTAGGTTAGCGACGCAAAAGCCGCGGCTCTTCCTGGTTATGCGGAGCAGTTGGTGTGAAATCCACGCAGACGCTGCGCGGTGAAGAGGGACGTCGCTCCGAGGTAAGCTCTATGGGAAAACGCCCTTGGTCATTCTGGGTTCAAATCCACAGCAGACCCTGGAAGCTCTTGGGATGCCCTTTGGCCAGTTACATTTTCAGACTAACTCATTGTCCTTACTGACTTCCTTTCCTGGGGACAACTAAGGGAGGGCTTAACAGAGGTCTGTCAAACTATCCCTGGGTGGAAAGAGTGGAGCAAGAGAACATTTTCTTCCCTTTCCCAAAACAACTCGAACTTGAGGGCATCCAAGTAAGCTGATAGTCAGTTGGTTCAGGAAGGACAAAATGAAAGATGACTTTACACAGAATCTCAGAGTTGGGATTCAGCATCAAGGGAACGCCTTGGCCTCTCTGTGCTGTTGGTCATGCAGAGGAACTAGTTGACCACTATGTGAGACAGGATGCTGGACTAGATGGACCACTGATCTGATCCAGCAGGGCTCTTCTGATGTTCTTATGAAGGTCTCGGCCTCTCTGCCCTGTTGTTGACCCTCCAGAGGAACTGGTTGGCCACTGTGTGAGACAGGATGCTGGACTAGATGGACCCTCACTGGTCTCATCCAGCAGGGCTCTTCTGATGTTCTTATGAAGGCCTCTGCCTCATTGTTGGCCCTCTAGAGAAACTGGTTGACCACTTTGTAAGACAGGATGCTGGGCTAGATGGACCCTCACTGGTCTGATGATCCAGCAAGGCTCTTCTGATGTTCTTATGAAGGCCTCAGCCTCATCGTTGGCCCTCTAGAGAAACTGGTTGACCACTGTGTAAGACAGGATGCTGGGCTAGATGGACCTTCACTGGTCTGATGATCCAGCAGGGCACTTCTGATATTCTTATGAAGGCCTCTGCCTCATTGTTGACCCTCTAAAGAAACTGGTTGACCACTGTGTAAGACAGGATGCTGGGCTAGATGGACCCTGACTGGTCTGATGATCTGGCAAGGCTCTTCTGATGTCCTTATGAAGGCCTTGGCCTCTATGCCCTATTGTTGGCCCTCCAGAGGAACTGGCTGGCCACTGTGTGAGAAAGGATGCTGGACTAGATGGACCCTCACTGGTCTGATGATCCGGCAAGGCTCTTCTGATGTCCTTATGAAGGCCTTGGCCTCTATGCCCTATTGTTGGCCCTCCAGAGGAACTGGTTGGCCACTGTGTGAAACAGGATGCTGGACTAGATGGACCCTCACTGGTCTGACCCAGCAGGACTCTTCTGATGTCCTTATGAAGGCCTTGGCCTCTATGCCCTGTTGGCCCTCCAGAGGACCTGGTTGACCACTGTGTGAGACAGGATGCCAGACTAGATGGATCCTAACTGGTCTGATCCAGCAGGGCTCTTCTAATGTTCTTACAAAGGCCTCAGCTTCTCTGCCCTGTTGTTGGCCCTCCAGAGGAACTAGTTGGCCACTGCGTGAAACAGGATGCTGGACTATCTCCTTTGGACAGGGCATTTGTCGTGATATGTGACTCTGAAATTCATGGATATGTCTAATTCATTTGAAATTCCATATTAATATATAAAAGAAAATCTACTAGTTTGTTACAGGTGAAAAAAAATATGTAAACCAACTTGTACAGTTAGGATTGTTTTCATGCAGTGGTTTTTATACTGTCTAAGCTCCAGGCGGTTGCTGGCGATCTCCCACTATTACAACTGACCTCTAGGGGGCAGTGATCAGTTCCCCTGGAGAAAATGGCTGTCTGGGAAGGTGGACTCGATGGCATTATAGCTTGCAGACATCCCACCCCTCCACAGTCTCCACCCCCAAAATCTCCAGATCTTGCCCAACCTGGAGGGCAACCCTATCCTCAGCATGGTTACTGGGAAGTAAAACCCAGCAAGAACAGGGGAGATGACCCATATCCGGGGCTTTTCTTTGAGCAGGAACGCAGTTCCGGCTGGCTTGGTGCCAGGGGGTGTGGCCTAATATGCAAATGAGGTCCTGCTGAGCTTTTCCTACAAAAGCCCTCTGTGAAACCGTGATGTCAGAGGGTGTGGCCTAATATGCAAATGAGTATGTTGTTCTGGTGTGCGTCTGTAAGTTGCAGACTTACTTTTGAGAGCCAGTTTGGTATAGTGGTTAAGTGTTTGGACTCTTATTTGGGAGAACCAGGTTTGATTCCCCAGTCGTCCACTTGCAGCTGCTGGGATGGCCTTGGGTCAGCCACGGCTCTTGCAGGAGTTGTCCTTGAAAGGGCAGCTGCTGTGAGAGCCCTCTCCAGCCCCACCTACCTCACAGGGTGTCTGTTGTGGGGGGAGAAGATATAGGAGATTGTAAGCTGCTCTGAGTCTCTGATTCAGAGAGACGGGCAGGGTATAAATCTGCAGTCTGCTTCTTCTTACTGACATTCATTACAGAAATCTAATGGTCAACACTTGAGCCTAAGACCAGGGGAAAACATGAACTGGCTGGACATTGTGAGCTTTTGTACATAAGTTGTTTCATGTGCTGGTCAGCCAATGAAGAAAATAGAGGCTTTGCTCTGTAGCTCCTGTGCGATTGAGCAAGCCTTGCAAAACAAGCTGTGATGCAGAAGGAAGCGAGAGAGAGAGAAGGGAACAGATGAGTTGCTCAGGAGCCTGATAAGAGCCCTCTGCAGGCCTGATCCAATCCTTGGGCCACATGTTTGAGAAAGCCAGTTTAGTGTAGTGGTTAAGCGTGCGGACTCTTATCTGGAAGAACCAGGTTTGATTCCCCACTCCTCCACTTGCACCTGCTGGAATGGCCTTGGGTCAGCCATAGCTCTGGCAGAGGTTGTCCTTGAAAGGGCAGCTGCTGTGAGAGCCCTCTCAGCCCCACCCACCTCACAGGGTGTCTGTTGTGGGGGGGGGGGAGAAGATATGGGAGATTGTAAGCCGCTTTGAGTCTTTGATTCAGAGAGAAGGGCAAGTATAAATCTGCAGTCGTCTTCTTCTTCTTCCCCAGGCCAGTTTGGCCGGGGATACTGGAAGAGGTTGTCCTTGAAAGGGCAGCAGCTGTGAGAGCTCTCTCAGCCCTACCCACCTCACAGAGTGTCTGTTGTGGGGAAGGATGGTAAAAGGAGATTGTAACCGCTCTGAGATTCAGAGTATAGGGCATGATATAAATCCAATATCCTCTTCTTAGAGAGCCAGTTTGGTGTAGTGGTTAAGTGCGTGGACTCTTATCTGGGAGAAACGGGCTTGATTCCCCACTTCTCCACTTGCAGTTGCTGGAATGGCCTTGGGCCAGCCATAGCTCTGGCAGAGCTGTCCTTGAAAGGGCAACTTCTGTCAGAGCTCTCTCAGCCCCACCCACCTCACAGGGTGTCTGTTGTGGGGGGAGAAGATATGGGAGACTGTAAGCCACTCTTGAGTCGCTGATTAAGAGAGAAAGGCCGGGGTATAAATTTACGATTCTTCTTCCTCTTTCTTCTTTCTCTTCTTCTTCGTCTTCTAACCTCCACAGGGTATAAATCTGCAGTCTTCTTCGATACCTCTTGTTTAATGTGTCATGCTAACATCTGTGCTGTGCTTCAGTTCTTTCTGGGGCTCCCAAACTTGTAGAATCTGGATGCATCGGTTGCTGGATGTCTCCGTGTCGTCGACTGCATTGACTCTATGTCTCATCCCCTTCCAGCCCCTGGGAGAAAGAGAAAAGAAATAAGGTAAATTTAAAAATTAAATGAATGTGATTTCTGTTCAGGGTTTTAAAAATTATCTTAAAAACAGAATGTCGCTTTGCAGGCTGCAGTCTCTGTGTCGTCCCGTTGCAAAGGGGAAGTCGCGTTTGTCTGCCATAGCAAAATAAAACGAAACGTTCCGTGGCACCTTGAGATGGATAGTGATTTCCATAGAACAGGAGCATCCTTAAGACCAATGAAGTTTAATTCTGGATATGAGGTTTGGTGTGCCTCCATACTTCATCAGATACGAAGCATAGGCAGCTTCAAGAAGGGACTGGATCAACATCTGGAGCAGAGGTCCAACAGTGGCTCTTAGCCACAGCTTATTGTTGGAACTCTGTCTGGGGCAGTGATGCTCTGGATTCTTGGTGCTTTGCGGGGAGGGGCACAGTGGGAGGGCTTCTAGTGTCCTGGCCCCACTGGTGGACCTCCTAATGGCACTTGAGTTTTTTGGCCACTGTGTGACACAGAGTGTTGGATTGGATGGGCCATTGGCCTGCTCCAACATGGCTTCTCTTATGTTCTTATGATACGTAGTATCAGATACATAGTATTGGGGAGGGACGGTGGCTCAGTGGTAGAACATCTGCTTGGTAAGCAGAAGGTCTTAGGTTCAATCCCCGGCATCTCCAACTAAAAAGGGTCCAGACAGGTAGGCGTGGAAAACCTCAGCTTGAGACCCTGGAGAGCCGCTGCCAGTCTGAGTAGACAAGACTGACTTTGATGGACCGAGGGTCTGATTCAGTATAAGGCAGCTTCATATGTTCATGTATCTGAAGAAGTGTTGTATTTGCATAAAAGCTTATGCCCAGAATTAAACTTTGTTGAGGTGCCCTTGGACTTTGTTCTCTTGCTTTAGACCAGGGGTGTCCAATGGTAGCTTTCCAGATGTTTTTTGCCTACAACTCCCATCAGCCCCAGCCAGCACGGCCAATGGCTGGGGCTGATGGGAGTTGTAGGCAAAAAAAACATCTGGAGAGCCACTGTTCCCCACCCCTGCTTTAGACCAATGTGGGCGCCAACCTGAACCAAATGCTGTCAGCTTTCAGGGTGCCTCTAGATCAGGGGTGGCCAAACTGGGGCTCAGGAGCCACATGTGGCTCTTCCACACACATTGTGTGGCTCTCAAGGCCCCAATGCCCTGTCGGCCAGCACGGAGAAGCCGTTCGTCTCTTGAAGTCACTTCTCCAAGCCAAGGCTGCTGGCAGCTTGGAGAATGCATTCGAAGTTAAAGTTGCTTTCTTTCTATTTCTCCCTCCCCCGTGGCACAGAGTGGTAGAGCAGCAGTACTGTGGTCGGAACTCTCTGCTCACGACCTGAGTTCGATTCCGGCGGAAGCTGGATTCAGGTCGCCGGCCCAAGGTTGACTCAGCCTTCCATCCTTCCTAGGGTGGTCAAACGAGTGCCCAGCTTGCTGGGGGGGAAGTGTAAAAGGCTAGGGAAGGCAATGGCAAAACACCCCGTAAAAAAATCTGCCGTGAAGACTTTGTGAAAGCAACGTCATCCCAGAGTCGGAAACGACTGGTGCTTGCACAGGGGACCTTTCCTTTCCTTTTCCTCCCTCCCCTTCCCCCATCTATTTCCTTCCTTCCTCCCTTTCTCCCTCCCTTCGTCCCTGTCTTGCGGCTCTCAAATATCTGACTTTATTCTACGTGGCGCTTTCATTAGGCAAGTTTGAGCCACCCCTGCTAAAGACTTTCTTCGGGATGGGCGGGCATCGTATGTCATTTCCAACCTGACCACTAGATGGTGGTGGTGCTCCACACAAAGCAAATGAACCCTGCAACTCCCTCGCTTGGCAAAGAGGGTTGGTTTAAAACCATCTGACCCCGATGGCGTGCAATACAGCCATTCATCGGGATCGAGGAAGTGCCGTCCCATTTCCAGGCAAGCAGCTTTCTGCTTTCAATCCTTCTCTGCTGTAATGCGTGCTCCCATCCGGGGTTACAACATGGCGGTAACGCCGCTTTCAGATGTCTGCATAAGGTTGCCAGTTCCAGGTTGGAAAATGCCTGGGGGTGGAGCCTCAAGAGGGCGGGGTTTGGGGAGGGTTTACTTCAGCAGATTGTAATGCCATAAAGTCCGACCTCCAAAGCTGCGACTTTCTCTTGGGGAACTGATTTCTCCCACCCAGACTGTAGGTCAGTTGCAATCTCAGGAACTCTGTGTACTCAGGAACACTGTGTACAATTCTGGGCTTCGCACCTCAAAAAGGACATTATAGCATTGGGAAAAGTCCAGAAAAGGGCAAGTAGAAGGATTAAAGATTTGGAACCCTTTCTCTATGAAGAAAGGTTAAAACGCTTGGGGCTCTTGAGCTTGGAGAAACGTCGACTGCGAAATGACACGATCGAGGTTGACGAGATTATGCCTGGGATGGAGAAAGTAGAGAAAGAAGTTCTTTTCTCCCTTTCTCATAGTACAAGAACTCATGGGCATTCCATGAAATTGCTGAGCAGTCAGGTTAGAATGGATAAAAGGGAGTCCTTCTTCACCCAAAGGGTGATTAACACGTGGAATTCACTGCCACAGGAGGTGGCGGCGACTACAAGCATAGCCAGCTTCAAGAAGGGAATGGATAAGCATCTGGAGCAGAGGTCCATCAGTGGCTGTTAGCCACAGCATATTGTTGGAACTGTCTGGGGCAGTGATGCTCTGTATTCTTGGTGCTTGGGGGGAGGGCAAAGAGGAAGGGCTTCTAGCCCCACTTGTGAACCTCCTGATGGCACTTGGGTTTGGTTTTTTGGTCACTGTGTGACTCAGAGTGTTGGACTGGATGGGCCATTGGCCTGATCCAGCATGGCTTCTCTTCTGTTCTTATGTGACACAGAGTGTTGGACTGGAGGGGCCACTGGCCTGATCCAGCATGGCTTCTCTTATGTTGTGATGTACCTCCTGGAAGTTAAGTAAACCAAAAATGAGAACCACGGTAATGATTAGCAAAAGAAAGCCTACGCTTCCGTGATTACCAGCCTCAAACATAAACAAATTCCAAGAAACTATCAAGATCAATATAATATATACTGAAAACTGGTAAAAATCAGTGCACTCATTTAAATAGCACAGAACAGCTTAGAAAGCCATCAGAAATCAAGTCCAACTCATAAGCTATCCTCGGGGCCTTTGGATGACCAAGGGGTCAAAGGATTACTGAAGGAGGATGGGGAAATGGCTGAGAAGCTGAATGCATTTTTTGCCTCCGTCTTCACTGTGGAAGATGAGAAGTGTTTGCCCGGTCCAGAACCACTAATTTTGGAAGGGGTGTTGAAAGACCTGAGTCAGATTGAGGTGAGAAGAGAGGAGGTCCTACAACTGATCGACGAAGTAAAAACTAATAAGTCACCAGGTCTGGATGGCATACATCCAAGAGTTCTGAAAGAACTCAAAGTTGAACTTGTGGATCTTCTGACAAAAATCTGTAATCTTTCATTGAAATCTGCCTCCGTTCCTGTGGACTGGAAGGTAGCAAATGTCACCCCCATCTTTAAAAAGGGTTCCAGAGGAGATCCGGGTAACTACAGGCCAGTCAGTCTGACTTCAATACTGGGAAAGTTGGTAGAAACCACTATCAAGGACAGAATGAGTAGGCACATTGATGAACACGAGTTATTGAGGAAGACTCAGCATGGGTTCTGTAAGGGAAGATCTTGCCTTACTAACCTGTTACATTTCTTTGAGGGGGTGAACAAACATGTGGACAAAGGAGACCTGATAGATATTGTTTACCTTGACTTCCAGAAAGCTTTTGATAAAGTTCCTCATCAAAGGCTCCTTAGTAAGCTCGAGAGTCATGGAATAAAAGGACAGGTCCTCTTGTGGATCAAAAACTGGCTAATTAATAGGAAGCAGAGAGTGAGTATAAATGGGCAGTCTTAAATTCTTCAGGGTGGTGAAAACTAGAGAGGATGTGAGGCAGTCCAAAGGGATCTGTGGAGGCTGGGAGAGTGGGCGTCAATGTGGAGGATGAGGTTCAATGTGGCCAAGTGCAAAGTAATGCACATTGGGGCCAAGAATCCCAGCTACAAATACAAGTTGATGGGGCGTGAACTGGCAGAGACTGATCAAGAGAGAGATCTTGGGGTCGTGGTAAATAACTCACTGAAAATGTCAAGACAGTGTGCGATTGCCATGCTGGGAATTATTAGGAAGGGAATTGAAAACAAATCAGCCAGTATCATAATGCCCCTGTATAAATCGATGGTGCGGTCTCATTTGGAATACTGTGTGCAATTCTGGTCACTGCACCTCAAAAAGGATATTATAGCATTGAAAAAAGTGCAGAAAAGAGCAACTAGAATGATTAAAGGTTTGGAACACTTTCCCTATGAAGAAAGGTTAAAACGCTTGAGGCTCTTTAGCTTGGAGAAATGTCGACTGCGGGGTGACATGATAGAGGTTTACAAGATTATGCATGGGATGGAGAAGGTAGAGAAAGAAGTCCTTTTCTCCCTTTCTCACAATACAAGAACTCGTGGGCATTCAATGAAATTGCTGAGCAGTTGGGTTGGATAAAAGGAGGTACTTCTTCACCCAAAGAGTGATTAACATGTGGAATTCACTGCCACAGGAGGTGGTGGCAGCTACAAGCATAGCCAGCTTCAAGAGGCGGTTAGATAAAAATATGGAGCACAGGTCCATCAGTGGCTATTAGCCACAGTGTGTCCATGTGTGTGTGTCTGTGTATATATAAATATCAAATTTTTGGCCACTGTGTGACACAGAGTGTTGGACTGGATGAACCATTGGCCTGATCCAACATGGCTTCTCTTATGTTCTTAATGCTGTCTTCTCATTAGGAAACCCGATGGTGGGAAGAAGAAGATGATATCCAAACAGTCCAATTTTGTTTTGTACAGCAGCCAGCAGTCCAGTAATCGCAACAAGGCTGTACTAATGTCCTTGTTTCGCAGTTGCTTCTTCAAGCTGCATAATTTAAAAATGGACATCAATAACACAATACAATACCTTCTGGAAGTTGGCAACCCTATGTCAATATCCACCCCACACACACACCCCCGCCCGGGGTTTGGAGGCCTTCCCTCCAGTTCAGGGTCATCAGAAAGCACGGGGGCGGGGAGAGAGAGGAAAGGCCTGCTGGGCACTCCATTATTCCCTATGGAGACTGATTCCCATAGTAGGATATAATAGAGAAATAATCCACGGGTATCGGCGGGTGTTGTTTTTTGAGATAGAGGCACCAACATTTCAGCATAGCATCCGGTGCCTCTCACCAAAATACTTGCCAAGTTTCAAAAGGATTGGACCAGGGAGTCCAATTCTATGAGCCCCCAGAGAAAGTGCTCCTAGCCGTCATTATTTCCAGTGGAGGGAAGGCATTTAAAAGGTGTGTGGTCCCTTTAAATGCGATGGCCAGCACTCCCTTTGGAGTTCAGTTATGCCTGTCAATTAACCTTGCTCCTGCTCCCACCCCCAATGTCTCCTGACTCCACCCCCAAAGTCCCCAGATATTTCTTGAATTGGACCTGGCAACCCGACAATATCCAGAAGAAAGAGGGGCTGGAAAGCAAAAGAGAAGAACCCGCAGAGACTCCCCGGTTGAATGGGAAAGAGCTGAGTTCAAGTGTCGTCTCTGCCCTGCAACCGCTGGTGTTCACAAGTCTGTACTGGAGACATAGTAATTAGAGTTGCCAACTCCATGTTGGGGGATTCCTGGAGATTTGGGGGATGGAGTTGTGTGCGGGAAGGGGAGTGTTCACCTTCCCCAGGACAACTGATCTCTGCAGTCTGGAAATTTCCAGGCCCTGGAGGTTGGCAACCCTGAATGGTAGCTGGGAAATTCCTGGAGAGCTCAGCGGAGATGTGATGTCATTGGGGTGGAATCCTAGCAGGAGCTCCTTTGCATATTAGGCCACACACCCCTGTTATAGCCAATCGTCCAAGCGTTTACAGGGCTCTTAGTGCAGGGCCTACTGGAAGCTCCAAGAGGATTAGCTACATCAGGAGTGTGTGGCCTAATATGCAAAGGAGCTCCTGCTAGAATTCCACCCCTCGATGTCATAGACTCAACCCTCTCCAAGCAGCTATTTCTTCCAGGGGGGGAAAAGAATCTCTGTAACCTGGAGATCAGTTGTAATTCTTAGAGATCTCCAGGCCCCACCTGGAGGCTGGCAACCTTATGGTCCTCCACAAAGAGAACTTGTGTGTGTGTTAAGTGCCCTCCAGTCGCTTCAGACTTATGGTGACCAGTGCTTTTTTTTTTTTCTTGAAAAAAACCAACAGGAGCTCATTTTCATATTAGGCCACACTGCCTAGCCAGGGAGCATGCGTTTGCCGCATGGTGGGTTGAGCCAGCCGCAGCCCTGCCCAGTCCAGGTGGAGCTCCTGTTGTTGGCCCTCCAGAGGAACCGGTTGGCCACTGTGTGAGACAGGAGGCTGGACTAGAGGGACCCTCACTGGTCTGATCCATCAGGCCTCTTCTGATATTCTTATGAAGGTCTCAGTCTCTCTGTCCTGGTGTTGGCCCTCCAGAGGAACTGGTTGGCCTCTGTGTGAGACAGAAGGCTGGACTAGATGGACCCTCACTGGTCTGATCCAGCAGGGCTCTTCTGATGTGCTTATGAAGGCCTCAGCCTCTCTGCCCTGTTGTTGGTTCTCCAGAGAACTGGTTGGCCCCTGTGTGAGACGGGATGCTAGTCTAGATGGACCCTCACTGGTCTGATCCAGCAGAGCTCTTCTGATATTCTTATGAAGCCCTCGGCCTCTCTGCCCTGTTGTTGGCCCTCCAGAGGAACTGGTTGGCCACGTGAAAGACAGGATGCTGGGCTAGATGGATCACTGGTCTAATTAAGCAGGGTTCTTCTAATGTTCTTATGAAGGCCTCAGCCCTTGTGCCCTGTTGTTGGCCCTCCAGAGGAACGGGTTGGCCCCTGTGTGAGACAGGATGCTGGACTGGATGGACCCTCACTGGTCTCATCCAGCAGGCCTCTTCTTATGTTCTTAAACATTTTGGTGGGTTGGTTCCCCTAAACCTGAATTGTCTGGAGACACACACACACACACACCAGTTTGACTTGGGAAAGAGAAGCTGGGGCCAAGAGTTCTGAAAGATGGGTTACCTACAAGGTCCTTCAGGAGGGAAAGTCAGTGGAGTGAGAAGAACAAGGGAAGGCTCGGTGGGGTGGGGTGGGGTGAGATTTATGGGACGGGCAGGGTGCCAGCAAAGAGCCCTGGCCGAATGCCGCCTCACACAAGCCGGGTTTTATAGGGCATCTGTGCCCTTTGAATCTTGTGGGAAGGCTGAGGTGGTAAAATGTCACCAGCTGGGATATAAAAATGGCAACAAAGAGGGCCTTTTGTTTCTTGTCTGGATTCTCCAGGGGCTGCAGAAAGGAGGGCCTCTCTGAGTAGAGCAGGATGCCTTGGGCTTTGTTGACCCCTTTGCCTCCCCCTCTCTGGGCCTAAGTAAGGGGAGCTGCTGAGTGGGGAAGGATTTGCTTTGGGGGGTGGGGAGAGCACATTGCTTCAGACTTTCTGCAGACAAACACCGAAGAAAGGCCAGAAAGTGGGACTCCATTTGAGCCAGAACCCTCCAATTCGGTGTCAATAGGCCTGCCGATCTCCAGGTGGGGGCAGGAGATCCCCTGGTTTGGAAGCCCCCCCCCCCCGTCAGGGTCATCAGAAACCAGTGCGGCCGAGGTGGGGAGGAGGGAAATGTCTATTGGGCACTCCATTATTCCCTATGGAGACCGATTCCCATAGGATATAATGAAGAATTGATTTGGAAGTGTCTGGAGCTCTGGGGGGGGGGGTGTGCTGTTTTTTGAGGTAGAGGCACCAAATTTACAGCAGATCAACTGGTGCCTCTCCTCCAAACACCCTCCAAGTTTCAAAAAGATTGGAGCAGGGGGTCCCATTCTATGAGCCCCAAAAGAAGGTGCCCCTAGCCTTCGTTATTTCCATTGGAGGGAAGGCGTTTAAAAGGTGTGCAGTCCCTTTAAATGTGATGGCCACGACTCCCTTCGGAGTTCAATGGTGCTTGTTACAACCTAGCTCCTGGCTCCGCCCCCACAGTCTCCTGGCTGCACCCCCAAAGTCCCCAGATATTTCTTGAATTGGACTTGGCAACCCTAAACTCAAGAAATATCTGGGGGCTTTGGGGGTAGAGCCAGGAGACTTTAGGGGTGAAGCCGGAAGTAAGGGTGTGGCAAGCACGACTGAACTCCAAAAGGAGTTCTGGCCATCACATTTAAAGGGACAGCACACCTTTTAAAATGCCTTCCTTCCATAGGAAATAGGGTTTAACATAAGAACATAAGAGAAGCCATGTTGGATCAGGCCAACGGCCCATCAAGTCCAACCCTCTGTGTCACACAGTGGCAAAAAATGTTATATACACACATACACTGTGGCTAATAGCCACTGATGGACCTGTGCTCCATATTTTTATCTAAACCCCTCTTGAAGGTGGCTATACTTGTGGCCGCCACCACCTCCTGTGGCAGTGAATTCCACATGTTAATCACCCTTTGGGTGAAGAAGTACTTCCTTTTATCCGTTTTAACCTGTCTGCTCAGCAATTTCATCGAATGCCCACGAGTTCTTGTATTGTGAGAAAGGGAGAAAAGTACTTCTTTCTCTACTTTCTCCATTCCATGCATTATCTTGTAAACCTCTATCATGTCACCCCGCAGTCGACGTTTCTCCAAGCTAAAGAGTCCCAAGCGTTTCAACCTTTCTTCATAGGGAAAGTGCTCCAGCCCTTTAATCATTCTAGTTGCCCTTCTCTGCACCTTCTCTAATGCTATAATATCCTTTTTGAGGTGCGGCGACCAGAACTGCACACAGTACTCCAAATGAGACCGCACCATCGATTTATACAGGGGCATTATGATACTGGCTGATTTGTTTTCAATTCCCTTCCTAATAATTCCCAGCATGGCATTGGCCTTTTTTGTTGCAAACGCACACTGTCTTGACACTTTCAGTGAGTTATCTATCATGACCCCAAGATCTCTCTCTTGGTCAGTCTCTGCCAGTTCACACCCCATCAACTTGTATTTGTAGCTGGGATTCTTAGCCCCAATGTGCATTACTTTGCACTTGGCCACATTGAACCGCATCTGCCACGTTGACGTCCACTCACCCAGCCTCAACAGATCCCTTTGGAGTTCCTCACAATCCTCTCTGGTTCTCACCACCCTGAACAATTTAGTGTCATCCGCAAACTTGGCCACTTCACTGCTCACTCCCAACTCTAAATCATTTATGAACAAGTTAAAGAGCATGGGACCCAGTACCGAGCCCTGCGGCACCCCACTGCTTACCGTCCTCCACTGCGAAGACTGCCCATTTATACTCACTCTCTGCTTCCTATTACTCAGCCAGTTTTTGATCCACAAGAGGACCTGTCCTTTTACTCCATGACTCTCAAGCTTTCTAAGGATCCTTTGATGAGGAACTTTATCAAAAGCTTTCTGGAAGTCAAGGTAAACAACATCTATCGGGTCTCCTTTGTCCACATGTTTGTTCACCCCCCTCAAAGAAATGCAACAAGTTAGTGAGGCAAGATCTTCCCTTGCAGAACCCATGCTGAGTCTTCCTCAGTAATCCAGCATTGTCCCTTGCAGAAGACTATCGCTTCCACAGCAACGCTTTTTTGGGGAGGAGATGCAACCTTCCCTTGGGCCCAAGTGCATCATACGCAGCGTATCAGTTCCTGCCACTTCCCACTGCTCCGTTGCTTCTCGGCAGCACCGTTCCGGATTTCTTGTTTCTCCCAATAAATCAATCTCAGCCATCTGCGGAGGGACCGGGCGGGAAGAGGAGAGGCAGTGTGTGTGTGTGGCGGGGGGGATATCCATCCTCTAGAGGAGCGGGGGCTGTAAACAAAAGCAGGGCTGGCGGGTAGTGAGGAGGTGGTTTCTTCTCCCTTCGGAACGATGCCGTGAACTCAGGAAGCTTCTTCTATTGAGCCGTTATCGATTCAAACTGCTCTGCAGCTTAAGGAGGGGTACTTGCTGGTCTCGTGAGACCACGATCAACACCAGCGCTTTTTGTGAGCACGAACGCGCAAGAACGCAGGTGCGGCTGGCTTGGCATCGGGGGTGTGTGGCCTAATATGCAATGAGTTCCTGCTGGGCTTTTGCTACCAAAAAGTCCTGTGTGAAACAATGGTGACGTCAGAGGAGTGGCCAGAGTCGAATTAACAATTAGGCCAAGTAGGCCCTGGCCTAGGGGGGCCCACGCCTTTAGGGGCCCCGGGCTGGCTTTTCGTGTAGCCAGTATGGTGTAGTGGTGAAGTGCGCGGACTCTTATCTGGGAGAACCGAGTTTAATTCCCCATTCCTCCCCTTGTACCTGCTGGCATGGCCTTGGGTCAGCCACAGCTCTCTTATCTGGGAGAACCGGGTTTGATTCCCCACTCCTCCACTTGCAGCTGCTGGAATGGCCTTGGGTCAGCCAGAGCTCTCTTATCTGGGAGAACCGAGTTTAATTCCCCATTCCTCCCCTTGTACCTGCTGGCATGGCCTTGGGTCAGCCACAGCTCTCTTATCTGGGAGAACCGGGTTTGATTCCCCACTCCTCCACTTGCAGCTGCTGGAATGGCTTTGGGTCAGCCATAGCTCTCTTATCTGGGAGAACCGGGTTTGATTCCCCACTCCTCCCCTTGCAGCTGCTGGAATGGCTTTGGGTCAGCCATAGCTCTCTTATCTGGGAGAACCGGGTTTGATTCCCCACTCCTCCCCTTGCAGCTGCTGGAATGGCCTTGGGTCAGCCATAGCTCTCTTATCTGGGAGAACCGGGTTTGATGCCCCACTCCTCCACTTGCAGCTGCTGGAATGGCCTTGGGTCAGCCATAGCTCTGGCAGAGGTTGTCCTTGAAAGGGCAGCTGCTGTGAGAGCCCTCTCAGCCCCACCCACCTCCCAGGGTGTCTGTTGTGGGGGAAGGAGATAAATGAGATTGTGAGCCACTCTGAGATTCAGAGTAACAGCAAGATAGAAATCCAATATCTTCTTTACTGAAAGCCAGTTTGGTGTAGTGGTGAAGGGTGCGGACTCTTATCTGGGAGAACCAAGGTTGATTCCCCACTCCTCCACTTGCAGCTGCTGGAATGGCCTTGGGTCAGCCATAGCTCTGGCAGATGTTGTCCTTGAAAGGGCAGCTGCTGTGAGAGCTCTCTCAGCCTCACCCACCTCACAGGGTGTCTGTTGTGAGGGAGGAAGATAAAGGAGATCGTGAGCCGCTCTGAGGCTCTGAGATTCAAGGCGAAGGGCAGGATATAAATCCAGTATCTTCTTCTTCTGATCTGGGAGAATGGGGTTTGATTCCCCATCCCTCCACTTGCAGCTGCTGGAATGGCCTTGGGTCAGCCATAGCTCTGGCAGAGGTTGTCCTTGAAAGGGCAGCAGCTGTGAGAGCCCTCTCAGCCCCATCCACCTCACAGGGTGTGGGGGAAGAAGATAAAGGAGATTCAGAGTAGAGGACGGGATATAAATCCAACACCTTCTTCTTCTTTCCCCCCTGCTTGCAGCCCTCCCAGCTTGCACGTGCAGCCAGCAAGCGAGGTGCTCTTTGCCCGACTTGCCTGGCGTTGGCTGTTGCTGGCGTGGTCGTCAAGTAATTTAATTTAATTTTAATGTAATTTTTTATTTACACCCCGCCCTATCCCGCAAGCGGGCTCTGGGCAGCTTGCGACGTTAAGAAACCTTGCAAAACAACAGCAAACTGCATCCAAACTAGATAATCTCAGAATTACAGAATTGGCAAAACCCAGTGAGTTCGCCTCTCTCTGTCTCTCACCCCAGCTTAGTAAAAAGGCCTTTTGAGAAGGCGCCTTCAGGCTGCCGCGGGGGTTGTGGGCAGTGGGGCAGGCGCTCAGACTTTGACATAATTTGCAAGGGGCCCTCCGAGATTTTGACTGCCTAAGGGCCTCCACAGGGTTTAATCCTGCACTGGATGTGGCCTAATATGCAAATAAGTTCCTGCTGGGGGGGTGGTTTCTACAAAAATAAAAAGCCCTTATCAACACTAAAGAGCCGTCGTTTGGTATCTGGAGTTCTGGGACTGGAGAGGCCTGGGTTCAAATCCTTGTTCACCAGGTGACCTTGGGGTAGTTAAGTTTCAGAGATGTAGCCATGTTGGTCTGCAGAGGGAGCTTTCGCTCTCGAAAGCTTACACCCGGGGAATCGTGTTGGTCTTTCAGGGGCTTCTGGACTCGAATCTTGCTCTTGGACTAATAATCTCTCAGGCCAGCCTACCTCAGAGGGTTGTTGTGAAGACCATCCTCATGTAGAATGCTGTAGGCCCCTCAGGGAGCATTGCCAACCTCCAGGAGGTGTCTGGAGATCCGTTCACCTGAAGACAATGGCTGCTTGGGAAGTCGGACTCTAAACCCATCTCTCCTCAGGCTCCAACCCCTCCCCCCCCCACAAATCTCTAGGTGTTTCCCAACCCAGAGCTGGCAACCCTATCCTCAGGTGAAGTTCAGATCCAAAATGTGTCTTCTTCTTCTTCTTCTTTTTCTTTATTTATTCTATTCGATTTTTAGCCCGCCCTTCCCAAAGAACAGGCTCAGGGCGGGTTACATCGTAAAAACAGTCAACAGTAAAACAGTAAAAGCCAAATGTAAAACATATAACATCTAAAATTATAAAGACTAAGATGGCAGATTCCATCTCACAGACATGGCCTATTGTCCAAGTAGGGTTGCCAAGTCCAATTCAAGAAATATCTGGGGACTTTGGGGGTGGAGCCAGGAGACATTGGGGCAGAGCTAGGAACAAGGGTGTGGCAAGCATAATTGAACTCCAAGGGAGTTCTGGCCATCACATTTAAGGAGACAGCACACCTTTTTAAATGTCTTCCTTCCATAGGAAATTATGAAGGATAGGGGCACCTTCTTTTGGGGCTCATAGAATTGGACCCCCTGGTCCAATCGTTTTGAAACTTGGGGGGCATTTTTGGGAGAGGCACTAGATGTTATACTGAAAATTTGGTGCCTCTACCCCAAAAAACAGCCTCCCCAGAGCCCCAGATATCCGCAGATCAATTCTCCATTATTTTCTATGGGAATAAATCTCCATAGGGAATAATAGAGTTCCCAGCAGACATTCCCCTCCCCTTCCCCCACTTTCTGACGACCCTGAAGCGGGGGGAGGGTCCCCAAACCGGGAAATCCCCTGCCCCCACCTGGGGATTGGCAACCCTATGTCCAAGTCCGGCAGGTCTTGTAGCGCTGGGATGGAATGAGGGGGGGAGGCCGGTCACAAGCGATGTCCACTGTCTCAACTGGTGAAAGAGCTCTGTTTTACAGGCCCTGCGGAATTCTTCTTCTTCATCATCTTTTTCTTCTCCTCCTCCTCCTCCTTTGCAGAGGCAAAAAGTTTGCTTTTAAAAACCAACATGTCCCCGCTCCCAACGCAATAACTTCCAACGTTGGAAACCTAGAATGGCCGAGTTTTGACTTCCCCAGCCAGCGGCGGACGTTTCTGCGAGGCAAAACGTGAGTTTTGATACCTCACTGCCTGAAATGGAAGTGGGGCTCGACTGGAAGCCCTTTTCGCCGGCATCCCTGCATACCCTGTAAACCTTGAAACCGCCTGCAATCCAGAACGTGCCCAAGCTCTTGTTTCCCTTCAAAGGGATCTTTCCAGGAATTGTTGGCTGCTCCTTTCCAGAGCGGCCCCCTCTTCCCTGGGGGGGGGGGGAAGCAACACAGCCTCTTGGCTCCACCATGCAGCCTCTCAAGGGACTCTTCCCGCCCCCCCCCCGCGGCTTCTGCCCCACCCATGCTGTCCATGACAGCCTTTTATGGCCACCCTCCACAAGTTCCTATGAAGAGGGACCCCTGAATAATTAATGAATACCCCTATAATAATAAATGAAAATATGTTTTTTTGCCTTCAGAAGAGAATGTCTGATGCAACGTTGAAAGTAACTGTTAGAGGCCACACAGCCCAAAGGGGTGTGGATTCAAGGTTGTAAAAGTAGATAAAAGAGGCCCCTCTGAGACACTTCTTGCTAAGCTGATAACGCGAAGGCAGGACGTATGGAAAATTACAGGAAGGTGGGGCGTGTTGAGTAGATGAGGCTGGAGGCTTGGCTGCTTGTTTTGGGGTGTGAATAAAAACGGCTTGTATGGAAATAACTTTAACTTAGTCATTTTGGGGCTTATGCCGGCTAAGTTCTGCTTTGGTGCCAGAGTAAAATCGTTTCGTTCCAGCAATGTGTAGGGCTCCGTTATTTTCCTGCTACACCTGCAGGAGTTAGAGATTTTTTTTCCGAGCAGGAATGCACAGGAACACAGTTCTGGCTGGCTTGGTGGCAGTTCCGGCTTATTTGGTGTCAGGGGGTGGGGCCTAATATGCAAATGAGTCCCTGCTGGACTTTTTCTACAAAAAAGCCCTGGCAGGAGGCCTCTCCCTCCCCCGCCAACATATCTGCTGGGCATTGCCTGAACCACCCACCTGAGGCCTCTCCCGAACAGTAGCGGACTGGGCAGGGTGTCCGATGGCAAGTGGACCCTGTGGGCCCCTGATGAAGTGTCCCCTTAAACATTAAACAATACGTTAAAAATGTTAATGACCTTTTAGTAGCTTGAAAGTATATTAGAAGTGCCAGTGTTATTATTGTAATGCAGCTAAAATTTACATTGCCTTTAGGGTTGCCAGCCTCCAGGTGCGGCCGGGGGATCTCTAGCTTTTGCAACTGATCTCCATCTGGCAGAAAGGAAGGAACCATCCATTGTTGCAATTTACTTTTAACTTCTCTATATGGAGCTGCCAATCATTTTTTCTTTTATCTGGAATAAAGCCATTCACGTCTAAAGTTGCCATAAAGCTCTCAAAACGTAAGCGATGCAGCAATGCGACCTCATGCAGAAGAATAATTCCAAATTTCTTATAAGCCATTCATCATTTTGAGCAGGAACAAAGCCTCTTCCTCTTGTCGACGGCCAAAAACCCAAGTGGGGGCAGGGGATACCCCAGTTTGGAGGCCCTCCCCTCACTTTAGGGTCATCAGAAAGCAAGGAAGGGGGAATCCCTGCTGCACAGTCCATTATTCCCTATGGAGATCTATTCCCATAAGGAATAACGGAGAATCGAACTGCGGGTCTCTGGGGGGAGGGGGCTGTTTTTTGAGGTAGAGGCACCAAATTTTCCAGTGCCTCTCCTCAAAATACCCTCCAAATTTCAAAAGGATTGGGCCAGGAGGTCCGATTCTATGAGCCCCCTATCCATTATTTCCAGTGGAGGGAAGGCATTTAAAAGAGGTGCGGTCCCTTCAAATGTGATGGCCAGAACTCCCTTTGGAGTTCCATCGTGCTTGTCACAACCTTGCTCCTGGCTCCGCCCCCAAAGTCTCCTGGCTCCACCCTCAAAGTCCCCAGAGATTTCTTGAATTGGACTTGGCAACCCTATGACAAGCACAACTGAGCTCCAAAGGGAGTTCTGGCCATCACATTTCAAGGGACCGCACACCTTTTAAATGCCTTCTCTCCATTGGAAATAATGAAGGAGAGGGGCACCTTCTTTTGGGGGCTCCCCCCTTTGAAAATCTGCAGCTATTTTCCCAGCCTTGAATTGGCAACAGTATTTGGACCTCTGTCTCCCTGGCATGGCAGCCTCGTTTTGCTCTGGATCCTGCTCAGAGGTGCTTGGGAGCAGTGGCAGACTGGGTTTAAAATAGCAGTTGCCGGAAGACATAGAGGGCCCACCCACAACTATAAGGCTATCCTTTAATTTTTGTAAGGAATTAATAATTTTTTTTAATTAAAAAAATACATAAGTGGGGAAAAGGTACAATTAAAACTTCTGTGAACTTCCTGACCGTTAGAACGATTCCTCAGTGGAACAGGCTTCCTCCTTGGGAGGTGGCGGGCTCTCCTTCCTTGGAGGTTTTTCAACAGAGGCTAGATGGCCATCTGACAGCAATGAAGATCCTGTGAATTTAGGGGGAGATGTTTGTGAGTTTAGAGCGGTTCCTCAGTGGAACAGGCTTCCTCCTCGGGAGGTGGTGGGCTCTCCTTCCTTGGAGGTTTTTCAACAGAGGCTAGATGGCCATCCGACAGCAATGAGGATCCTGTGAATTTAAGGGGAGGTGTTGTGAGTTTTCTGCATTGTGTAGAGGGTTGGAGTCGATGACCCTGGAGGTCCCTTCCAGCTCTATGATTCTGTGATTCCTGACCACTAGAGCAGTTCCTCAGTGGAACAGGCTTCCTCGAGAGGTGGTGGGCTCTCCTTCCTTGGAGGTTTTTCAACAGAGGCTAGATGGCCATCTGACAGCAATGAGGATCCTGTGAATTTAGGGGGAGGTGTTTGTGAGTTTCCTGCCTTGTGCAGTGGGTTGGACTCGATGACCCTGGAGGTCCCTTCCAACTCTAGGATTCTATGAATTCTTTTTTGCCCACCTGGGGATTGGTAACCCTACCACTCTCCCAGGTTCTGCATCCAAGCTGCCCCGCAAGATATCTTTCCGCCTTACCCGACGAGTCCTGTGGCAGTACGTGCTGGGGTGCAACGGGGGACACTGCACGCAGCAGCTGCCAGGCTGGGAGATCTGCCAGCCGGCGTCTGGGAAAGCTGGGCAGGAGCTCGGAATTGCATTGCAGAGGGGGGGGGGCACCTGGCATTCCCTGCATCCCCCGCCGCACAAAACACACACACACGCAAAACCCCACTTCCACAAGCATCCTTACTCCAGGACTGTTTCACACATGATAGGTGGGTTCAAACGTACATGCAAACCCTCCCATGGTGGAGATGCCTGACGGATGCCATATTAGGGTTGCCAATCCCCAGGTGGGGGCAGGTGATCCCCCGATTTGGAGGCCCTCCCCCCACTTCAGGGTCATCAGAAAGCGGAGGGGGGGGAGGAAATGGAGACCAATTCCCATAGGGAAAAATGCAGAATTGATCCACGGGTATCTGGGGCTCTGGGGGAGCTGCTTTTTGAGGTAGAGGCGCCAAATTTTCAGCATAGTATCCAGTACCTCCCCTCAAAGGTCCCTCCAAGTTTCAAAAAGGTGGGACCAAAGGGTTGATTTCTAGGGGCACCCAAAGAAGGTGCCCCTCTCTACTTCATTATTTCCCAATGGAGGGAAGGCATTGAAAAGGTGGGCGGTCCCTTTAAATGTGATGGCCAGAACTCCCTTTGGAGGTCAACTGTGCTTGTCATAGGGTTGCCAAGTCCAATTTAAGAAATATCTGGGGACTTTGGGGGTGGAGCCAGGAGACTTTGGGGGTGGAGCCAGGAGACATTAGGGGTGGAGCCAAGATCAAGGTTGTGACAAGCATCATTGAACTCCAAAGGGAGTTCTGGCCATCACATTTAAAGGGACGGCACACCTTTTCAATGCCTTCCTTCCATAGGAAATAATGAAGGATAGTGGCACCTTCTTTGGGGGCTTATAGAATTGGACCCCCTGTTTTGAAACTTGGGGGATATTTTGGGGAAAGGCACTAGATGCTGTACTGAAAATTTGGTGCCTCTACCTAAAAAAACAGCCCCCCCCCCCCCCCCAGAGCTGCAGATACCCGTGGATCAATTCTCTATTATTTTCTACGGGAATAAATCTCCATCGGGAGTAATAGTGTGTCCAGCAGACATTTCCCTCCCCTCCCCCTGCTTTCTGATGACCCTGAAGCGGGGGGAGGGCCTCCAAACCTGGGGATCCCCTGCCCCCACCTGGGGATTGGCAACCCTATTGCCAAGTCCAATTCAAGAAATCTGTGGTGACTTTGGGGGTGGAGCCAGGAGGCTCACCCGACGAGTCCTGTTGCAGTATACTCTGCATGCAGCAGCTGCCAGGCTGGGAGAGCTGCCAGCTGCCATCCGGGAAAGCTGGGCAGGAGTCCCGAGCTGCATTGCAGAGGGCGCGGGGGGCCTGGCATTCACTGCATCCCCCACCTTGGGTTGCCAAATCCAATTCAAGAAATATCTGGGGACTTGGGGGGGTGGAGCCAGGAGACTTTGGGGGTGGAGCCAGGAGACATTAGGGGTGGGGCCAAGATCAAGGCTGTGACAAGCATA
Source organism: Heteronotia binoei (assembly GCF_032191835.1). Classification (NCBI taxonomy): domain Eukaryota; kingdom Metazoa; phylum Chordata; class Lepidosauria; order Squamata; family Gekkonidae; genus Heteronotia; species Heteronotia binoei. The sequence goes on along the minus strand of NC_083228.1, from coordinate 140,938,926 downwards.
ATTGAACTCCAAAGGGAGTTCTGGCCATCACATTTAAAGGGACGGCACACCTTTTCAATTCCTTCCTTCCGTAGGAAATAATGAAGGATAGGGGCACCTTCTTTTGGGGCTCATAGAATTGGACCCCCTTGTCCAATCCTTTTGAAACTTGGCGGGTATTTTGGGGAGAGGCTCTAGATGCTATACTGAAAATTTGGTGCCTCTACCCCAAAAAACAGGGGCCCCCAGAGCCCCAAATACCCGCTGATGAATTCTCCATGATTTTCTATGGGAATAAATCTCCATAGGGAATAACAGAGTTCCCAGCAGACATTTCCCTCCCCTCCCCCCGCTTTCTGACGACCCTGAAGCGGGGGGAGGGCCTCCAAACCAGGGGATCCTCTGCCCCCACCTGGGGATTGGCAACCCTACCCCCACCCCACAAAAAAACCCTAGAACCCACTTCCGCAAGCATCCTAAATGCAAGACCTCCCAGGGTGGAGATGCCCAACGGATGCCATTTTAGGTTTCCAATCCCCAAATGCCTTGAGCCATTTCTGAACTGGTGCCTGTTTGAAGTTAGCAGAGACTCCTATGTCCAGTGATGAAACATGCTGAGATTACTTTAGTGTTACATGCAAGAGGTTGTGGATACGGATTAACTGGGAAGCTGTATGAATTGTGGTTCGTGGATTATCTGTTTTGAAGGAAAATAATCATAGAATTGTAGAGTTGGAAGGGACCTCTAGGGTCATCTAGTCCAACCCCCTGCACAAGGCAGGAAGCTCACAAACACCTCCCCCTAAATTCATAGGATCTTCATCGCTGTCAGATGGTCACCTAGCCTCTGTTGAAAAACCTCCAAGAAAGGAGAAACCCACCACCTCCCGAGGAAGCCTGTTCCACTGAGGAACCGCTCCAACTGTCAGGAAGTTCTTCCTAACGTTGAGCCGGAAACTCTTTTGATTTAATTTCAACCCATTGGTTCTGGTCCTACCTTCCAGGGCCACAGAAAACAATTCCACACCATCCTCTCTATGACAGCCCTTCAAGTACTTGAAGATGGTGATCCTATCACCTCTCAGCCACCGCGTCTCCAGGCTAAACAGGCCCAGCTCCTTCCACCTTTCCTCATAGGACTTGGTCTCCAGACCCCTCACCATCTTCGTCGCCCTCCTCTGACTACATCCTTCTTAAAATGTGGTGCCCAAAACTGAACACAATACTCCAGGTGAGGTCTTACCAGAGCAGAGTAAATGGAGTAGAGCTTTCCATTGCTTGAAGATTCGTGGAAGCGAGAGCTACAGGTCGACTCCCTGCGCTTCAGTGCTCGATTATCTTCCACGAATGCACTCTTTGAGAGTTTTGCCTATCCCACTATGTATTTGTGTATTCTCACCATTATCACATTATTGTATTTCTATATAGTTGTAGTAGTTGTTGGTCACTATAACCATTTATTTGGTTAGTTTATATTCCGTCCTTTCCCATGTGGGCTCAGGGCGGATCACAGTCATAATAAAACAGTTAAAATACAATAAGTCAATAATATGCAAGTGAAACATAACTCAAATATATACACAGGCGGGCAGGCACATATTTCAGATGAAAAACAAATATTTCGGCTCGTAGGTTTTTGGGGGGGTTCTAGCCCATTGTGGGGGAGAGCAATAGGTGGTATAGACAGGAGGATGAGAGGACGTCCACTTGCCTCAACCGAAGGCCTGGCGAAGCAGCTCTGTCTTGCGGGCCCTACGAAACGGAAGCAAATCCAGGAGGGCCAGGATCTCCACAGGGGGCTGATTCCACCAGGCCGGGGCCACTGCTGAAAAAGCCCTGTCCCTGTCAAGGCAAGCCGGACGTCCCTTAGGCCGTGGATGGACAGAAGATGTTGGCTGGCCGATCGCAGCAGTCTTTGGGGCTCGTATGGGGAGAGGTGGTCCCGCAGGTATGTCTAGGGTTGCCAATCCCCAGGTGGGGGCAGGGGATCCCCCGGTTTGGAGGCTCTCCCCCCGCTTCAGGGTTGTCAGAAAGCGGGGGAAGGGGAGGGAAATGTCTTCTGGGAACTTGGAGATTTATTCCCATAGAAAATCATGGAGAATTGATCCAAGGGTATCTGGGGCTCTGGGGGGGGCTGTTTTTGAGGTAGAGGCACCAAATTTTCAGTATAGCATCTAGTATGGCATTCATGTGCGATGCCAAAAGCTACACAGACACGCATGAATTGCCTTCGACTGCATCAGGCTCTTTTCTCCAGGGGAAGCAATCGCTGCAATCAGGAGACGAGCTGGTGTTCCAGGGGATCTCCAGGTCCCACCTGGAGGCTGGCACCCCTAGGTGCCACAAACATCATAGGCCAGCCACATGTAATGAAACGTGATGCAGGAAGTATGTGAGGTATACCGTGGATCCGACTTCACCCTTTGCCTAGGGAATGAGCCGGTTGCGTGCCGGATTAAGGAGCAGAAGTCCTTACTTTGCCGTTTATAAATAGACACTCCTTGATCCCTTCGGATTCATCCCGGAGTCTGCTCTTTTCTCATGCCTCTCCCTTCCTCTCCCCTCCCTTCCTGTGTCTGCCTCCCCCCACCCCGCCCCACCCAAGTCTCCCCTTAAGGCAGGAGGTGTTGTGGGCTCAGGACCCAGTCAGTCAGCCCTAGTAGAAATTGAGAAAAAGAAGTCATAGGATCTTAGAGTCGGAAGGCACCTTCATGGTCATCTAGTCCAAACTGCAGCTCTCAAAGCCTCCACTGCACCATCAGCCAGCTTGGAGAAGGCATTTTGCTCTTTAAATCGCTTTTCCAAGCCAAGCCAGCTGGCGGGAGAATGCATTTAAAGTAAAAGTTTCTTTCTTTCCACCTCTCTCTCCCCCCCTCATCTATTTTCCTTCCTTCCTTCCTTCCTTCCTTCCTTCCTTCCTTCCTTCCTTCCTTCCTTCCTTCCTTCCTTCCTTCCTTCCTTCCTTCCTTCCTTCCTTGTCTTGCAGCTCTCAAACATCTGATGCTTATTTTTTTGTGGCTTGTATGTTAGGCAAGTTTGGCCACCCCTGATTTAGTCCAATCCCCTGCGCAATACGGGAAATTCACAAGTACCTCCCCCCGCCAGCTCTGGGACGACTATCTTCAATTATAGAAGACGTGGTCGGAAAGTTGTCTTTATTGATAGATAGAGCCGTAGCACACACGTCTGTATCAGACCTGCTGAGGTGACCAGTCTTCTATACCTTCTCTAGGGCCGTTAAGCAGCCCGCCTAAACTACAGCGCAAAAAGCCCGCGCAAACGCTGTGAATTGTTTCCCACCAACCAGACTGTGGATAGCGGTGCTGTCTCTGCAAACAGATAACGTGACCTTGAAGTGCCGGTCTGCAGGGCATAAACTAGGGTTGCCAAGTCCAATTCAAGAAATATCTGGGGACTTTGGGGGTGGAGCCAGGAGACTTTGGGGGTGGAGCCAGGAGACATTGGGGGTGGAGCCAGGAGACATTGGGGGTGGATCCAGGAGCAAGGGTGTGACAAGGATAATTGAACTCCAAAGGGAGTTCTGGCCATCACATCTAAAGGGACAGCACACCTTTTAGAATGCCTTCCTTCCATAGAAAATAATGAAGGATAGGGGCACCTTTTTGGGGGGCTCATAGAATTGGACCCCCTGGTCCAATCCTTTTGAAACTTGGGAGGTATTTTGGGGAGAGGCACTAGATGCTATATGGAAAATTTGGCACCTCTACCTCAAAAAACAGCCTTCCCATAGCCCCTGACACCCGCGGATCAATTCCCCATCATTCCCTATGGGGATCGTTCCTGGAGGTGCATAATGGCTTTGGGGGTGGAGCTTCCCCCGCCGGCCAGCTGGCTGGGGGAGGGGGGAAGCCTGTAAAACCAGGGGATCCCCCGCTGGGACCTGGGGATTGGGAAGCCTAGCATAAACCGTTCCTTGTGTCTGTTACAATGTGAACGCCCAGTGCGAGTAAAGCAAAGCCGGCAAGCACACCTGTTTCCTAACCAAAGCAGCCTGGAGAAAAATGGCTTCTTGAACCCAGCGTGGTGATCGGCAGTTCCCTGGATGTGTAAGAAGGGGCCACGAGAACTGAGGCCTGATGCGACCCTTCCTGCCCTCCCTCTTGTGCTCCGCCTAAGCCCACAGACTCAGCATTACTGTCAGTTCATCTAGCTCAGGGGAAGCCAAACTTGCTTAGTGTAAGAGCCACGTAGAATGAGTCCAGTGCCTCGCCTCAAAACACCCTCCAAGCTTCCAGGGGATTTGTTTATCTTCTACCTTGTTTCGAAAGCGGCTAGATACAGACTCATAGAATCGCAGAGTTGGAAGGGACCTCCGGGGTCATCGAGTCCGACCCCCTGCACAATGCAGGAAACTCACAAACCCCTCCCCCTAAATCCGCAGGATCCGCATTGCTGTCGGATGACCATCTAGCCTCTGCTTAAAAACCTCCAAGGAAGGAGAGCCCACCCAAGGAGGAAGCCTGTTCCACTGAGGAACTGCTCTATCAGAATCATAGAACTGGAAGGGACCTCCGGGGTCATCTAGTCCGACCCCCTGCACAATGCAGGAAACTCACAAACCCCTCCCCCTAAATCCGCAGGATCCGCATTGCTGTCGGATGACCATCTAGCCTCTGCTTAAAAACCTCCAAGGAAGGAGAGCCCACCACCTCCTGAGGAAGCCTGTTCCACTGAGGAACCGCTCTATCAGAATCATAGAATTGGAAGGGACCTCCGGGGTCATCTAGTCCGACCCCCTGCACAATGCAGGAAACTCACAAACCCCTCCCCCTAAAGTCGCAGGATCCGCATTGCTGTCGGATGACCATCTAGCCTCTGCTTAAAAACCTCCAAGGAAGGAGAGCCCACCCAAGGAGGAAGCCTGTTCCACTGAGGAACTGCTCTATCAGAATCATAGAATTGGAAGGGACTTCCAGGGTCATCTAGTCCAACCCCCTGCACAATTCAGGAAACTCACAAACCCCTCCCCCTGAATCCACAGGATCCGCATTGCTGTCAGATGGCCATCTAGCCTGTTCAAAAACCTCTAAGGAAGGATTGGCAACATGCTTTCCTGGATTAACGCATCTTTCGATGGAGAACACCCCTTCTTCCGGCCACCTGATTTTTTGCCATGCCTGTGTTGGAAAATACCTGGAGACTTGGGGGGTGGATCGAGGAGAGGGCGGGGTTTGGCCATAGAGTCCACCAGGGCTTTTTAACAGAAAGACACAGGAATGCAGTTCCGGCTGGCTTGGTGCCAGGGGTGTGGCCTAATATGCAAATGAGTCCCTGCTGGGCTTTTTCTGCAAAAAGCCCTGCGTGGAACAATGGTGGTGCCAGGGGGTGTGGCCTAATATGTAAATAGGCTCCTGCCAGGCCTTTTCTACAAAAAGCCCTGCGAGGAACAATGGTAATGACGGGGTGTGGCCTAATATGTAAATAGGTTCCTGCTGGCCTTTTTCTACAAAAAGCCCTGTGTAAAACAATGGTAATGCCAGGGGTGTGGCCTAATATGCAAATGAGTTTCACCCTTCAAGGCAGCCATTTTCTTCCAAGGGAGCTAACCTCTGCTAGCCAGAGATCAGTTGTAAAAGTGGGAGATCTCCAGGCCTTGCCTGGAGGCTGGCAACCTGAGTTCAGACATGGGGGGGGGATCAACCTATGCCAGATATATTTCCCCTGCAAACAGGAATAGTCCTTGAAGGCCACCTGGGCCCATTTTCTCTCCGGAGGCCTCTCAAGCCGGAAGAAATCACATTGTGCATAATTTAAAAGCCGGCACGAAGTAGGTCAAATATGCTGTTCAGCGCATGCGAGTTGGAAAGAGCCAATTAACCTCCGTGAGATTCAAAAGGCCGCAGATTTCGCCTGGCACCAGCGACCACCATGTGCAGTGTGCTTTTGTGCTTCCAGTAACAGCAAAGCTGGTACAGTCCTGATTGTGCCAGGCTCTCTCTCTGTCTCTCTCTGTTTTTGTCTCTCTGTGTGTGTCTCTGTCTCTCTCTCTCTGTGTCTCTTTCTCTCTGTCTCTCTGTTTCTCTCTGTTTCTGTGTGTGTGTGTCTCTCTCTGTGTGTCTTTGTCTCTGTGTGTGTGTGTCTCTCTCTGAGTGTCTTTGTCTCTGTGTGTGTGTGTGTCTCTCTCTCTTTCTCTCTGTGTCTCTGTCTCTCTGTTTCCCTGTGTGTGTGTCTCTCTCTCTGAGTGTCTTTGTCTGTGTGTGTGTGTGTGTGTGTCTCTCTCTCTTTGTCTCTTTCTCTCTGTCTCTCTGTTTCCCTGTGTGTGTGTCTCTCTCTCTGAGTGTGTCTTTGTCTGTGTGTGTGTCTCTCTCTTTGTCTCTTTCTCTCTGTCTCTCTGTTTCTGTGTGTGTGTGTCTCTCTTTCTCTCTGTCTCTCTCTGTTTTTGTCTCTGTGTGTGTGTCTGTCTCTCTCTGTCTCTGTGTCTCTTTCTCTCTGTGTCTCTGTTTCTGTGTGTGTGTGTGTCTCTGTGTGTCTTTGTCTCTGTGTGTATGTGTTTGTGTGTCTCTCTCTGTGTCTCTTTCTCTCTGTCTGTGTGTGTGTGTGTGTCTCTCTCGGAGTGTGTCTTTGTCTCTGCGTGTGTGTGCGTGTCTCTCTCTCTGTGTGTCTCTTTCTCTGTGTGTCTCTGTCTCTCTCTGTTTCTGTGCGTGTGTGTGTGTCTCTCTCTGTGTCTCTGTCTCTTAGGCTTCGCAACCCTCCCGCCCTGGTGGGGGACCCCAGAATTTCCACCCTCTTCCCCCGCTCCCCAAAAAAACGGAATGGGGGGGGGAAACGGCGCCGGGGAGCATGGCGAGCCGCCCGATCCTGGAGTGGGCGAGGCCGCCATGCTGCACCGCTGCCGCCCCCTCCCCGCCCACCGCAGCTGCTCCTCTGAGATGGGCTCAGGCTGAGCCCATCTCGGAGGAGCAGCCAAGAGCAGCGCAGGCAAAACCAGAGAAGGGGAGGGCGAGGCAGGCCAGCAGCATGGCGAGCCGTGAATCCTGGCCCTTCTAGGACCCGGACTTGCAGCTTGCCACACCCCCGGCCCGCCTCCACCCCCCCTCCACTTCCACCCCAGAGGCGGAGCGGGCGAGGCCGCCGCGCCGCTGCCGCCTCTTCTCCGCTCGCCGTGGCTGCTCCTCCGAGATGGGCTCAGGCTGAGCCCATCTCGGAGGAGCAGCCACGGTGAGCGGAGAAGAGGCGGCAGCAGCGGGGCGGCTCGCCACGCTCCCCGGCGCCGTTTCCCCCCTCCTCCCAAGCTCCACCCCAGTGTCTCCTGGCTCAACCCCCAAAGTCCCCAGATATTTCTGGAGTTGGACTTGGCAACCCTACTGTCTCTCTCTGTTTCTCTGTGTGTGTGTCTCTCTGTGTGTCTTTGTTTCTGTGTGTATGTGTGTGTGTGTGTCTCTCTCTGAGTGTGTCTTTGTCTGTGTGTGTGTGTCTCTCTCTCTGTGTGTCTCTTTCTCTCTGTGTCTCTGTCTCTCTGTTTCTGTGTGTGTGTCTCTCTCTCTGAGTGTGTCTTTGTCTGTGTGTGTGTGTCTCTCTCTGTGTCTCTTTCTCTCTGTGTCTCTGTCTCTCTCTGTTTCTGTGTGTGTGTGTGCGTCTCTCTCTGAGTGTGTCTTTGTCTCTGTGTGTGTGTGTCTCTCTCTCTGTGTGTCTCTTTCTCTCTGTGTCTCTGTCTCTCTCTGTTTCTGTGTGTGTGTGTCTCTGTGTGTGTGTCTGTCTGCTTCTGCCTCTCGCTCTCTTTGATTCATCAGAATCTGCTAGATTACAGATTACCTTCAAAAGGGAGGAAACACAAGAAAACACTGAGAAGACAGCTGCTAAGAAGGGCCCTTCCCAGTTGGTTCCCCTCGCTGCATCTGCAGCAATTAAATTTGCAGTTCCTACACAGAATCACAGAGTTGGAAGGGGCTCGTTCACACCTATTGTGTACGTTGTGTATGTGAAAGCATGCCTGGACATGTTGGGTGCAGCGTCCTGAGCTTGAGGCGCAACACCATCAACTGAGATGATCCAAAGGTTTGCACCCTGACTGGCTGCCTAATTCAAGCTGGCCAATCAGCAGACAGTACCAGAGGATCCTAGGCTCTGCCAATGAGGATGCGTATTCTAACCAAGGATCCAAAAAGGGCACAATCACAGGAGGGTTTCTGCTTCTTGGGAGCTGGGTTTCTCCAGCCCCGACTGCATGTATTGCCCCATGTTCTGGCGCCTAGTTTGTAGTCACTTTGTAGACCTGCTGAATCACTAATCAAGAGCTTTCATCACCTACGCAAGCGCCTCCTCGTGCATCGAACCCCGTATTTAATAGTGTGGCTCTTGAAGTCCCCACCACCCCACTGGCTGACTTGGAGAAGGCATTCGTCTCTTTAAATCACTTCTCCCAGCCATTTAAGCAGACGGCCTGGAGAATGCATTTAAATTTAAAATTGCTTTCTTTCCACATTTCCCACTCTCCCCCATTTTCCTTCCTTCCTTCCTTCGGTGTCGTGGTAAAGCATGCGGACTCTTATCTGGGAGAACCGGGTTTGATTCCCCACTCCTCCACTTGCACCTGCTGGAAAAGCCTTGGGTCAGCCAGAGCTCTCTTATCTGGGAGAGCCGGGTTTGATTCCCCAATCCTCCACTTGCAGCTGCTGGAATGGCCTTGGGTCAGCCAGAGCTCTCTTATCTGGGAGAACCGGGTTTAATTCCCCACTCCTCCACTTGCACCTGCTGGAATGGCCTTGGGTCAGCCGTAGATATTGCAGAGGTTGTCCTTGAAAGGACAGCCGCTGGGAGTGCCCTCTCAGCTCCACCCACCTCACAGGGTGTCTGTTGTGGGGGAGGAAGATAAAGGAGATTGCAAGCCGCTCTGAGTCTCTGATTCAGAGAGAAAGGCAGGGTATAAATCTGCAGTTCTCCTTCCTTCCTTCCTTCCTTGTGGCTCTCAAACATCTGGCGCTTATTCTATGTGGCTCTTAACATTAAGCAAGTTTGGCCACCTCTGATCTAGTCCAACCGCCTGCACAATGCAGGAACTTTACAAATACCCCCCCGCTCCCGACACACACATCCCCAGTTACCCCTGCTCCATACTCAGAAGATGAGAGAACTGCTAATGCCCTTTGGAGAAACCGACTAACTGCACTTATACTGCTGTGAGCCTTGGTTCCAGATAATATGAAGTGAACATGGCTTTGTAAACCTAGAGAACGTGTTGTCAGCTGCACTTCGTATCAACTACGCGTATAAAGATGTTGCCTTAATTTTCTGCAAAGTAACCTTGACTTCGTTGGCAACATCATTACTGATTTGAAGAGGCTCTTTCGCATCTGTCATAAGAACATAAGAGAAGCCATGTTGGATCAGGCCAAGGCCCATCCAGTCCAACACTCTGTGTATTAAAGCTGGCTATGCTTGTGGCCGCCGCCACCTCCTGTGGCAGTGAATTCCACATGTTAATCACTCTTTGGGTGAAGAAGGACTTCCTTTTATCCGTTTTAACCTGACTACTCAGCAATTTCATTGAATGCCCACGAGTTCTTGTATTGTGAGAAAGGGAGAAAAGTACTTCTTTCTCTGCTTTCTCCATCCCATGCATAATCTTGTAAACCTCTATCATGTCACTCCGCAGTCGACGTTTCTCCAAGCTAAAGACCCCCAAACGTTTTAACTTTTCTTCATAGGGAAAGTGCTCCAGCCCTTTAATCATTCTAGTTGCCCTTTTCTGGACTTTTTCCAATGCTGTAATATCCTTTTTGAGGTGCGGCGACCAGAACTGCACACAGTACTCCAAATGAGACCGCACCATCGATTTATACAAGGGCATTATGATACTGGCTGATTTGTTCTCAATTCCCTTCCTAATAATTCCCAGCATGGCGTTGGCCTTTTTTATTGCAATCGCACACTGTCTTGACATTTTCAGTGAGTTATCTACCACGACCCCAAGATCTCTCTCTTGGTCAGTCTCTGCCAGTTCACACCCCGTCAACTTGTATTTGTAGCTGGGATTCTTGGCCCCAATGTGCCTTACTTTGCACTTGGCCACACTGAACCTCATCTGCCCTTTGACGCCCACTCACCCGGCCTCCACACATCCCTTTGGAGTTCCTCACAATCCTCTCTGGTTCTCACCACCCTGAACAATTTAGTGTCATCTGCAAACTTGGCCACTTCACTGCTTACTCCCAACTCCAAATCATTAATGAACAAGTTAAAGAGCATGGGACCCAGTACTGAACCCTGCGGCACCCACTGCTTACCATCTTCCATTGCGAAGACTGCCCATTTATACTCACTCTCTGCTTGTTTGGTGTAGTGCCAGTCTGGTGTAGTGGTTAAGTGCTAGGACTCTTATCTGGGAGAACTGGGTTTGATTCCCCACTCCTCCACTTGCAGCTGCTGGAATGGCCTTGGGTCAGCCATGGCTCTGACACAGGTTGTCTTTGAAAGGGCAGCTGCTGTGAGAGCCCTCTCAGTCCCACCCACCTCACAGGGTGTCTGTTGTGGGGGGAGAAGATAAAGGAGATTGTAAGCCGCTCTGAGTCTCTGATTCAGAGAGAAGGGCGGGGTATAAATCTGCAATTCTTCTTCTTCTTCTTCCTATTAATTAGCCAGTTTTTGATCCACAAAAGGACCTGTCCTTTTACTCCATGACTCTCGAGCTTACTATAGAGCCTTCGATGAGGAAAGGACTTTGCACGTTTTGGAGTCTTTGTTCTGTGTGGACTCTTTCATTAAATTGTAAATTGGCAATTGCCTTTATGTAAATGTATATTGTAAACTGCAAGAATGTTTGTTGTACATTACAAACTATGTCGTGCTAAGCACTGAACATAACGAGACATCCTGCATTGATGTTATATACCGGATTCGTTACAAAGTGCTGGTTATCACCTTTAAAGCCCTATATGGCCGAGGACCTGCCTACCTTAGGGACCGTCTCTCCCCGTACGAACCCCCGAGAGCACTGAGGTCAGCAGGGAAGAACCTGCTGACTATTCCTGGGCCAAAAGAGGTAAAGCTACAGAGTACCCACACTCCGGCCTTCTCTGCTATGGCTCCACGCCTATGGAACCAGCTTCCGGAAGACATGCGGGCCCTGCGGGACTTTGAACAGTTCCGCAGGGCCTGCAAGACCATCCTTTTCCGAACGGCCTTCACCGACTAAGAGAGAGACTGCCGAGCAAGCTCACCATCTGTATAATAGCACCAACATATTAATATTAATTTTATCGTTTTAGAATTTTAATTAAACTGTTAAATTAGTATTGTTAAACACTGTACAATGTAAGTATTGATTTGTGTTGTTAGCCGCCCTGAGCCTGCCTCGGCGGGGAGGGCGGGATATAAATAAAATTGATGATGATGATGATCGCATCTAGTTTTCAGAAGTATATTCCGCAAAGGGTTTCGGCGTTGTTCAGAAACGACTTCACATAACTAATTTATTCTTCAGTAGAACACGGTTCTCTCCTGTTCCTAACCTCACTGTGTTCGTCCCTCTTGTTTTGCCATGCCCAAAGATGGCAAAAACCCTCCAGGATCGCCGGCCAAACTGGCCTGGAGAAAAATGGCTGCCTGACCCCAAAGTGTCAATCAGCACTTCGCTGGGTATGTAAGAAAGGGCCACGAGAACTAAGCACTGATGTGACCCTCCTGCCCTCATTCTCTTCCTGCCTAAGGAACAAACACAAAGCTGCCTTCTACTAAATCAGACTCTGCCTTCTACTAAATCAGCAGACAAGTCAGTCTTGTCTGCTGAGAGACTGGCAGCCGCTCTCCAGGGTCTCAGGCTGAGGTCTTTCCCATCACCCGTTGCCTGGTCCTTTTAACTGGAGATGCCGGGGATTGAACTGGGGACCTTCTGCATGCCAAGCAGACACCCTACCACTGAGCTACAGGCAGACTTCATAGCTCTCCAGGGTCTCAGGCTGAGGTCTTTCCCATCACCTCCTGCCTGGTCCTTTTAACTGGAGACGCCGGGGATTGAACCTGGGACCTTCTGCATGCCAAGCAGATGCTCCACCACTGAGCCACAGCCTTCCTCCTTAGCTCTCCAGGGTCTCAGGCTGAGGTCTTTTACATCACCTCCTGCCTGGTCCTTTCAACTGGAGATGCCAGGGATTGAATCTGGGACCTTCTGCATGCCAAGCAGACACCCTACCACTGAACTACAGGCACACTTCATAGCTCTCCAGGGTCTCAGGCTGAGGTCTTTCCCATCACCTCCTGCCTGGTCCTTTTAACTGGAGATGCTGGGGATTGGACCTGGGACCTTCTGCATCCCGAGCAGACACTCTACCACTGGGCCACAGCCCCCCCTCCTTAGCTCTCCAGGATCTCAGGCTGAGGTCTTTTACATCCCCTCCTGCCTGGTCCTTTTAACTGGAGATGCTGGGGATTGAACCGGGGACCTTCTGTGTGTCAAGCAGATGCTCTGCCACTGAGCCACAGCCCCACTTCATGGCTCTCCAGGGTCTCAGGCTGAGGTCTTTCCCATCCCTTCCTGCCTGGTCCTTTTAATTGGAGATGCTGGGGATTGAACCTGGGACCTTCTGCATGCCAAGCAGATGCTCTTACTACTGAGCCACAGCCCCCCTCCTTAGCTCTCCAGGGTCTCAGGCTGAGGTCTTTCCCATCACCCACTGCCTGGTCCTTTCAACTGGAGATGCCGGGGATTGAATATCTGTTTGACACCTTCTGGGTGTCAAACAGATATTCTACCACTGAGCTACAGCCCCACTTCATGGCTCTCCAGGGTCTCAGGTGAACCTGAGGCCTGGACCTTTCTAACTTTAAGATCCTGATGAACTGCTACACCGGAGGACTGCTAAGACATACATGAACACACAGGAAGTTGCCTTCTACTGAATCGGACCCTCGGTCCACCAAGTTCAGTCCACTCAGCCTGGCAGCGGTTCTCCAGGGTCTCTGGCAGGGTTGCCAATCCCCAGATGGGGGCAGGGGATCCCCTGGTTTGGAGGCCCTTCCCCCGCTTTAGGCTCATCGGAAAGCGGGGAAGGGAAATATTCCATTATTCCCTGCTGCACATTCCATTATTCCCTGTGGAGTCCGATTCCCATAGGGTATAATAGAGAATTGATCTGCGGGTATCTGGGGCTCTGGTGGGTGGGGGCCTTTTTTTGAGGTACAGGCACCAAATTTGCAGCACAACATTCAGTACCTCTCCTCAAAACGCCCTCCAAGGTTCAAAAAGATTGGAGCAGGGAGTCCAATTATGTGAGCCCCAGAAGAAGGTGCCCCCGTCCTTCATTATTTCTAATGGAGGGAAGGCATCTAAAAGGCGTGCGGCCCCTTTAAATGTGATGGCCAGAACTCCCTCTGGAGTTCAGTTATGCTTGCTTCTGGCTCCACCCCCAAAGTCTCCTGACTCCACCCCCAAAGTCCCGAGATATTTCTTGAATTGGACTTGGCAACCCTAGTCTCTAGGGTTGTTCTCTTGTTCTCCGTCACACCACCTGCAGTGTGCCGCGTGCCCGGAGATGCTGAGGCCTCTCGCGTGCCACGAAGACACTCCACCATGAAGTCGCAGCCCTCAGCGACGGGGAGAGAGAGAGCGTCAGCCGTCAAACTGCCGAGCCAGCGAGAACATTCTGTTCCTCCACCAGCTCAGAATCGACGTGACGGCCCCAGGGGCACATGATATCACCCAGTTGGTGCCAGCAAGCAAGACTGGCTCGTTCTCTGTCTGCTGGCACCAGCCGGAGCTGCAATTCAGCATGCGCTGTCAGAGTGGCTAGCGGCCCTGCCCTCGATAGCCCAGGCAAGCTCAATCTTGTCCGATCTCGGAAGCTAAGCAGGGCTGACTCTGGCAAGGACTTGGAGGGGAGACCTCCTTGGAATACCAGCAGTCGGGAGGGTAGGGGCGGGCTTTATTCATGGGGCTGCCCTTGTGTCGAACTCGGAAGTTGCAGCTGGTGCAGAACGCCGCGGCCCGGCTGTTATTGGGCCTCCCAAAGTGGGGGCACATTCGGCCGGGTCTTCGGGCTCTGCACTGGCTTCCAATAATATACCGAGTTCGGTACAAGGTGCTGGTTATTACCTTTAAAGCCCTATATGGCCTGGGACCTGCCTATCTGAAGGACTGTCTCTCCCCACATATTCCCCAGAGAGTACTGAGGTCGGGAACCCAAAATCTTCTTGCCATCCCCGGGCCAAAAGAAGCCCGCCTTAAATCAACTAGGGACAGGGCCTTCTCTGTTATGGCCCCTACATGGTGGAATCAGCTGCCGGAGGAGGTGAGGGCCCTGCGGGACCTTATTCAGTTCCGCAGGGCCTGTAAGACAACCCTCTTCCGGCTAGCTTTCACCTAGTCTACATCTAATCTGATACGGGAAATGTTAGGTAGCTTACCACGTAGCTCTGTTATACATATTGTTATACTGTTTAATGTTTTAGGTTTTAATTTTTTGAATGTTTTAAATCTTAATATTTTATATGCTTGTTTAAATTATGTCTAATTAGTTGTTGTGAGCCGCCCTGAGCCACTTGTGGGAAGGGTGGGATATAAATCATTAAATAAATAAATAAATTCAGCCACCTCCCTGAATAGCCTCCAGGCCCCCAGTAGGGGTTAGTCATGAGAGGTCGCCATGACACTCACACAAAGACATAAAATACCATAATATGAAGAGGGACCCCTGAATCATTAACGAATACCCCTATAATAATAAATGAAAATGTGCTCTTGCCTTTAAAAGCTAAAAAGATGTCTGATGCAACGTTTAAAGTTTAAAGTAACTGTTAGAGGCCACACAGCCCAAATGGGTGTGGATAGAAGGTTGTAAAAAGTAGATAACAGACAGGTGTCTCTGAAGGAGCTTCTTGCTAAGCTGATGACGAAGAGGGACAGAGGAGTGGAAAATTACAGGAAGGTGGGACATGTTGAGTAGATAAGCCGGAGGGGGGGGGGGGCTTGCCTGCTTGTTTTGTGGGTGAATAAAAACAGCTTGTATGAGAAAAACTTTAACTTAGTCATTTTGAAGGCTTATGCCGGATAAGTTCTGCTTTGATGTCAGAGTAAAATCGTTTCAACACAGCAATGTGCGGACCTCGTTATTTTCCTGCTACAGATACCAGATATGGAGAAACACCATTTTAGGCCTGTGCTTGTCTGGGATTTGGCTAGAGGAGTCTTAAACTCTAGGCAAGGCTTTGGCCTAGTCTATTCCTCCTTCCCCCTCGCCTCCTGTCTGGAAGCAGCGCTTCTGAGGAGGCCTCCTAGAGACAGGAAGTCTTTCAGGCTGGACTCCCGGAAGGCTGCAGGAGGGAAAACCAGCTCCTTGGCGGGAACTGGATTTGATATTAGAGGGTTTTGGAGGGAAACGGAGAGTTAAAAGTTGTCAGGGGAAGCTGGCAGTCAGTTTGAGTTTGATTTGAGTCTTGGTGACTGGCGAGTCGTTTCTGGATGGTATGGTCAGGGCCATATATTACGGAGAGAAGGAGCGTTTATCCCTACTTTCATTTATTACTTCTGTTCACTCTGTATTTAAAAATGCCTGTATATAGTTAGAAATTTTAAATAAATATTTCGTCTGTTTAAAAAGGTAGTCCCTCTGTCCCACATAGGTTCCCCAGCCGCCTTAGACCACGCCACTGCAAGAGGGGAGTCCAGGAAAAGGGGAACGCACGCAGTTGGCAAGGGTGCCAATCCTCCAGGGGTCTCCCAAAGTAGGTCTGTGGTCTCTGTGTTAACCAGGTGCTGGGTTGGCAGAGGACCTTGAGGCCACAGAACGGGCAAAGGGGACTGGGAGTCCTGTTCCTCTCGGTCAGCAACCCCTAAATTGAACAGGTGGTGGCAGCGTGCCCTAGTGGTGGGAAGAAGATAAGCTCCCTTCAGGAGTTGACAACTCAAAAGGGAGTTGACAGGACCAGGTCTAAAGGCAGAATCAAGCCGGTTCCGTCACACCAGGGCTTTTTTTGGTAGCAGGAACTCCTTTGCATATGAGGCCACACACCCCAGATGTAGCCAATCCTCCAAGAGCTTACAGGGCTCTTAGTTCAGGGCCTACTGTAAGCTACAAGAGGATTGGCTACATCAGGGGGGTACGGCCTAATATGCAAAGGAGTTCCTACTACAAAAAAAAGGAAAGGAAAAGTCCCTTGTGTAAGCACCAGTTGTTTCCGACTCTGAGGTGACGTTGCTTTTGCAACGTTTTCACGGCAGACTTTTTACAGGGTGGTTTGCCGATGCTTTCCCCAGTCATCCACACTTCCCCCCAGCAAGCTGGATTCTCATTTGACCGACCTCGGAAGCCATGGTGGGTCAGGCCAATGGCCCCTCCAGTCCAGCATTCTGTGTCACATAAGAACATAAGAGATGCCATGTTGGATCAGGCCAGTGGCCCCTCCAGTCCAGCACTCTGTGTCACATAAGAACATAAGAGAAGCCCTGTTGGATCAGGCCAGTGGCCCCTCCAGTCCAGCACTCTGTGTCATGTAAGAACATAAGAGAAGCCATGTTGGATCAGGCCAGTGGCCCCTCCAGTCCAGCACTCTGTGTCATGTAAGAACATAAGAGAAGCCATGTTGGATCAGGCCAGTGGCCCCTCCAGTCCAACACTCTGTGTCACTTAAGAACAGAAGAGAAGCCATATTGGATCAGGCCAGTGGCCCCTCCAGTCCAACATTCTGTGACACATAAGAACATAAGAGAAGCCATGTTGGGTCAGCCCAGTGGCCCCTCCAGTCCAGTACTCTGTGTCACATAAGAACATAAGAGATGCCATGTTGGATCAGGCCAGTGGCCCCTCCAGTCCAGCACTCTGTGTCACATAAGAACATAAGAGAAGCCCTGTTGGATCAGGCCAGTGGCCCCTCCAGTCCAGCACTCTGTGTCATGTAAGAACATAAGAGAAGCCCTGTTGGATCAGGCCAGTGGCCCCTCCAGTCCAACACTCTGTGTCACTTAAGAACAGAAGAGAAGCCATATTGGATCAGGCCAGTGGCCCCTCCAGTCCAACACTCTGTGTCACATAAGAACATAAGAGAAGACATGTTGGATCAGGCCAAAGGCCCCTCCAATCCAACACTCTGTGTCACATAAGAACAGAAGAGAAGCCATGTTGGATCAGGCCAATGGCCCCTCCAGGCCAAAAACAGGAGAGAGGATAAACAGAGGAAAGGAGGATGTAAGGCCCTTCGGATCCTCCTTGAGGGGAGGGCGAAGGTGGAGTACAGCCCCGTAGTTAACCAGGGGCCCCCGGGGCCTGGCCCCCTGACAGCTTGGGGCTGCCCCTCTCTTCTGTGCAATTTAAATTGGGTGGAAGGGGCTGCCCCTCCCATGCCATCAAAAAGGCCCACAAACCAGCTGATTGGTGGGGTCCAAGTGGCATGGGATGGGTGGCAGGAGCAGTCACCAGCCTCCCGAATTATTTAAATGACCCCTTCCCCCTGCAGCACCCCCATGGCCCCCTCCCCTCATGGCCCCTAGCTACGGGGCTGGTGAAGTATTAAGGATGTACCAATGAAGAGCCAGTTTGGCGTAGCGGTGAAGTGCGTGGACTCTTATCTGGGAGAACCGGGTTTGATTCCCCACTCCTCCGCTTGCACCTGCTGGAGTGACCTTGGATCAGTCACAAGTTCTCGCAGAGCTGTTCCTCTCAAGAGCAGCTTCTGGGAGAGCTCTCTCAGCCCCACCTCCCTCACGGGGTGTCCGTTGTGGGGAGGGGAAGGGAAAGGAGATTGTGACCGCTCTGAGACTCCTTCAGGGAATGAAGGGTGGGATCTAAATCCAATCTCCTTTTCTTCTTTTAAATATGCAACTGGGAAACACCTTAGCTGGGAGAGAAGCACAACTTGGGCTCCAGGTTTCACGTGCCGTTTTGTCCTGCTTGGCAACACTGGGTTTTTTTCTCCGCACCGTTGGCACGTGATTGCGCTAGGCCCATGCACTAAAGGTAAAGGCAGTCCCCTGTGCAAGCACCAGTCGTTTCCAACTCTGGGGTGATGTCGCATCACGACGTTTTCACGGCAGACTTTTCATGGGGTGGTTTGCCATTGCCTTCTCCAGTCCTCTACGTAGGGTTGCCAATCCCCAGGTGAGGGCAGGGGATCCCCCGGTTTGGAGGCCCTCCCCCCGCTTTAGGGTCATCAGAAAGCAGGGGGGGGAGGGAAATGTCTGCTGGGAACTCTGTTATTCCCTAGGGAGATTTATTCCCATAGAAAATAATGGAGAATTGATCTGTGGGTATCTGGGGCTCTGGGGGGGCTGTTTTTTGAGGTAGAGGCACCAAATTTTCAGTATAGCATCTAGTGCCTCTCCCCAGAGTACCCGCCAAGTTTCAAAAAGATTGGACCAGGGGGTCCAATTCTATGAGCTCCCAAAGAGGGTGCCCCTATCCATTATTTCCTATGGAAGGAAGGCATTGAAAATGTGCGCTGTCCCTTTAAATGTGATGGCCAGAACTCCCTTTGGAGTTCAATTATGCTTGTCACAGCCTTGATCTTGGCTCCACCCCCAAAGTCCCCAGATATTTCTTAAATTGGACTTGGCAACCCTACCTCTACGCTTCCCCCCCCCCCAGCAAGCTGGGTGCTCCGAGTCAACCTTGAGCCGGCGACCTGAACCAGCTTCCGCTGGGATGGAACCCAGGTCGTGAGCAGAGGACTCAAGACTGCAGTACTGCAGCTTTACCACTCTGCCATTTCATTTTCCCAGCTCACCCCACCTGTAGCTGTACCAAGGGCTTTTTTTTAAATAGGAAAAGCCCAGCAGGAACCCATTTGCATATTAGGCCACACACCCCGACACGAAGCCAGCCAGAACTGCATTCCTGCTCAAGTAACAAATAGCTGCCCTTTCTACAGCACAGAGAAGGGGGCAGCGAAACACAAGCCTTTGTAAAACGCTCGCAAAAGTTCAAACTTTATTTTTAGATAGGATGGCATTGAAGGCCCCAGAGATCTACAGAGCAACATAAAACAGAAGGGGGGGGGGAAGGAGGAGAGAGAAGGTCCTTCCTCTCTGCAGGAGCTCACAAGCTAAGTTTAGACCCTGGGAGAGGAAAAATACAAGCAGGAAGGAAATACCCAAAGGGGCGGGGAATCCTGGAAGACCACAAGTACGGAGCATGTGCCGGATTCCCCACCCCTCCCTCCTCCCATACCCTACCCCCACCACTGTCGTCCCTCCTATACATCCTTGGCTCTTGAACAAAGCAGGAGTCAAATGCCACCTTGAAGACCAACCCATTTTTATTTAGAACGCAAGCTTTCATGTGCTCTTAAGCACACTTCCTCAGACGAGGAATCCCGGCATAGCGAGCAAAGCCATACATAGCTGAGCAGAGCCATACTGAGCTGGTAGGCAGTGGCTAGATCCAAGCGGGCAGCCGTGTTGGCCTGAAGCAGTTGAACAAATCAGGAGTCAAGTGGCAACTTTAAGACCAACCCATTTTTATTTAGAACGTCAGCTTTCGTGTGCTCTTAAGCACGCTTCCTCAGACGAGGAATACGGCACAGTGAGCGAAGCCATACATAGCTGAGCAGAACCATACTGAGCTGGTAGGCAGTGGCCCAGAATGCAACACGGTACAGATTTAAGAACCAGTGACAGTGAAGTGAAATTATCTGGTAGGCCAGTGGTTTAGAATGTAAAATGGTACAATGATAGAATAGTCAAATTAACAAACGGAGCAAACCTTTGATCTGAGTAGAAGGAGCATGCGAAAGCAACAAAACAGCAGTATGTCAAAATGTGAGATTGTCTTTCAATGACAACGGGCGATGGGTTCAATATATGTAATGGGCTAAGCAACCAAAGTCCCCGTTTGAGTGTGTCAATGCAGCTAAAAGAGAAATACGTTGGATA
This sequence comes from Heteronotia binoei, assembly GCF_032191835.1. Taxonomy (NCBI): domain Eukaryota; kingdom Metazoa; phylum Chordata; class Lepidosauria; order Squamata; family Gekkonidae; genus Heteronotia; species Heteronotia binoei. The sequence goes on along the minus strand of NC_083228.1, from coordinate 140,919,131 downwards.
GTGGTGTTCTGGTCCACCTAATTTACTTTTTAACACAAAAACATCCTTCTAGTTTGCCATAGGAAAAAGGAATACAATAAAATATAGCGATGTAATGAGATATACAGCCAGTATCCCTATTTTGAGCATGTCAACACAAATAATGATACTGATACACAATTCTTGGCTCTGATCTCTTCCCCCACCCCCCTCGCCCCAGTAACGCGCTTTTCTCCTCCCCACAACGTGCTTTTGCAACCACTGCAACTGAGAAGACAAGAGAAGGATGAAGAGCAGAGAAAGTGGGAAAGGGCAGACGTCACGCCCCCCCTTCATTCTCCACCCCCTCCCCCCACAGCTAGGGTTGCCAATCCCCAGGTGGGGGGCCAAGGATCCCCCGGTTTGGAGGCCCTCCCCCCACTTCAGGCTCATCAGAAAGCGGGACGGGGGAGGTAAATGTCTGCTGGGCACACCGTTGTTCTCTATGGAGACTGATTAGGTTTGCCAAGTCCAATTCAAGAAATATCTGGGGACTTTGGGGGTGGAGACAGGAGACTTTGGGGGGTGAAGCCAGGAGATATTAGGGGTGGAGCCAAGATCAAGGGTGTGACAAGCATAATTAAACTCCAAAGGGAGTTCTGGCCATCACATTTAAAGGGACGGCACACCTTTTCAATTCCTTCCTTCCATAGGAAATAATGAAGGATACGGGCACCTTCTTTTGGGGCTCATAGAATTGGACCCCCTGGTCCAATCTTTTTGAAACTTGGGGGGTATTTTGGGGAGAGGCACTAGATGCTATACTGAGAATTTGGTGCCTCTACCCCAAAATACAGCCCCCCCAGAGCCCCAGATACCCGTGGAGCAATTCTCCATGATTTTCTATGGGAATAAATCTCCCTAGGGAATAACAGAGTTCCCAGCAGACATTTCCCTCCCTTCCCCCCGCTTTCTGACGACCCTGAAGCGGGGGGAGGGCCTTCAAACCGGGGAACCCCCTGCCCCCACCTGGGGATTGGCAACCCTAAGACTGATCCCCATAGGGTATAATGGAGAATTGATCCGTGGGTATCTGAGACTGGGGGGGGGGCTGTTTTTTGAGATAAGAGGCACCAAATTTTCAGCATAGCATCCAGTCCCTCTCCCTAACCCCCCCCCCAGGGGGTCCAATGCGATGAGCCCCCAAAGAAGGTGCCCCTGCCCGTTATTTCCAATGGAGGGAAGGCCTCGAAAAGGTGTGCGGTCCCTTTACCTATGGCCAGAATTTCCTTTGGAGTGGAATTGTGCTCGCCACACCCTTGCTGCTGGCTCCACCCCCAAAGTCCCCAGATATATCCTAAATCGGACTTGGCAGCCCTCCCCCACACACCAAAATAGCACAGATTTGTCTCGCCACGGTTTTTGACTTTATTATTATTATTATTATTTTAAAGCTCAAGTGGCTAACTTGGGTTCTTTTTAAGCCTTCAAAAAAAAGCATTCTCTGGAACGCGTCAGCAGATCATGAGAACAAGACGCATGGGCATGCGCAAAGGCGTTCTTCACCTCCCACCCCGTTGTAGTGCGGCATTTTCCGGGTTGGGCTGTGAGTCACCGTTGCCGCTTTCCACAGATATCCCTTCTGGCCGCTGCCGTTTATTCGTGCATGTCCTCCCACACCCATATCATTCCTTTTTCCCCCCCAGCCCACACCCCCCTCTCCAGCGCCAGCAGCTCCAGGCCACGCGGTGCGCTCACAAAAAACACACACTCGGGTTTGTTGTGCAATGCCAGAAGGAAGGGAAAGGTCCCCACGCGCAAGCACCAGTCGTTTCCGACTCTGGGGTGACGGCGCTTTCACGACGTTTTCACGGCAGACTTTTGACGGGGTGGTTTGCCTTTGCTTTCCCCAGTCATCTACGCTTTCCCCCCAAGCAAGCTGGGGATTCCTCTGACCGACCTCGGAATAGGGTTGCCAAGTCCAATTCAAGAAATATCTGGGGACTTTGGGGGTGGAGCCAGGAGACTTTGGGGGTGGAGCCAAGATCAAGGGTGTGACAAGCAGAATTAAACTCCAAAGGGAGTTCTGGCCATCACATTTAAAGGGACGGCACACCTTTTCAATTCCTTCCTTCCATAGGAAATAATGAAGGATAGGGGCACCTTCTTTTGGGGCTTATAGAATTGGACACTCTGGTCCAATCTTTTTGAAACTTGAGGGGTATTTTGGGGAGAGGCACTAGATGCTATCAGCCGCTGTGGCCGGACCTGCCTGTCCCACATTGGTCTTGTCAGCCACCAGCGAGCCTGCAGCAAACGTGGGCTATTGCACCCTTCTTAAATCTTCGTTCGGGAAGCCAAGCCGAGAGAGAGAGAGAGAGAGAGAGAGAGAGAGTAGATGCTATACTGAAAATTTGGTGCCTCTACCCCAAAATACAGCCCCTCCAGAGCCCCAGATACCCACAGATCAATTCCCCATGATTTTCTATGGGAATAAATCTCCATAGGGAATAACAGAGTTCTCAGCAGACATTTCCCTCCCCTCCCCTCGCTTTCTGACGACCCTGAAGCGGGGGGAAGGCTTCCAAACCGGGGAATCCCCTGCCCCCACCTGGGGATTGGCAACCCTACCTCGGAAGGATGGAAGGCTGAGTCAACCTCGAGCCGGCTAGCTGAAAAACCGGCTTCCGCCGGGGATCGAACTCAAATCGTGAGCAGAGTTTAGGACTGCAGTACTGCAGCTTTAACACTCTGCGCCACAGGGCTCTTTTGCAATGCCAGAACCCACCCAGAAACGCGCCAAGCTAGCCAGCCCCGCGGTCTGCTCCAAGCAGCCGTTCCTGGAAGTTCTGGGAATTTCGATTCCCCCCCCCCCCCCTCTTCTTTCCCTGCTGGGAAAATGGTCTCCAAACGCACAGCTCCGAATGTGGAAGAGCGACCGTGTGTGCGGGATTAAGACGCGGGTTCCCACCGATTGCAAAAACCTTGACTTGAGCCGAAAGCGTTCCCCTCCCCCGCCTTTTGACATCCGCCGACTTCACCGCGGGAGGAGAGCGCCAGGTTCGAATCCTTCACCACCGAAGGAGAGCGCGAGGATCCATCGCAAAGTCCTCCGGAGCAAGGCGCAGAGAGCCGCTCTCTTGCCCGGTGAATTTCACGGCAGGGAAGAGGGAATTTGGGAAACAGCGTCCTGCGAGCCTTGCGTCTCTTTATTTGTATCCTGCCTTCTCCCCTACCCACAGTGGGGCTTACAGCGTTTCTCTTCTCCTCTCTTTTGCTGCCGCAACAACCCTGCAAGGTAGGTTAGGCTGAGAACGTGGGACGGATCGCCCGGCGCGTTTCCCATGGCAGAGTGGAGATTCGAACCTGGAACTCCCAGATCTTAGTCCGATCCACCACTAACCACTACACGCCTATCAGCACACCGTTTTAGTTGATTCCCTTGAAACATCGATACGCAAAAGGGTGTGTGTGTGTGTGGTTATGTTGGAAGTGCGGGATTTGCATCCGATTGAGGACTAGGGTACGATACGCACTCTGCACATGTTCAAGGCGCTGCCTTCTTTCCTACTGGCCACTTCCACGGTTGAGCAGAATCTCCCCGCCTCCATAAGGCTCAATATCCGTGCTCTCTCAGTCTGTGGAGCCTCGTGAGCAAAAATTCTGCTGGTATCAAAGCTGTGAGTGTCTGCATCGACTAGTTTGGTCTGGGGCCGTTTTTCCTGAGCGAAGACAAAAAATCCGTGAGTCGGAGGCCAAAAAATGGTGAGCTAGCTCACACTAACTCAGCTTAGAGGGAGCGCTGCTCAAAATGTGTGTGTGTGTGTGGGGGGGGGATATTCTTAGTCCCCTGGTAGGAAAAATTCTCCTCTCCTTGGCGGTACAGTATCTTGTCCTTGGAAAGGCGCGCAGGCGCTCATATCTGGCTTCCCTGGTCCATGTTGGCAGGGGCAGAGCATGCACAAAGTCCCAGGTTCGATCCCCGGCACCTCCAGTTAAAAGGACCTGGCGGGTGGTAGGTGATGGGAAAGACCTCAGCCAGAGACCCTGGAGAGACACGGCTAGACGATACCATCCTGGTGTGTCAAGGGGCGGGGGGGGGGGGTTCCTGTATTCACGCGTGTCCCTGCCAGCGTCTCACGCCCAAACGCGCGCAGAGAGGCTCCCTGTCAAAGCTGCATACTGCGGTTCTTACGCTGCTGCGCTTTACGCGCTCCTTCTTGGCGCTTTACGCGTCCTCCCGGCGCGCTTGGCCTCTGGCCGACGTTTTTTGCAAGCCGCTGCTAGATCAGCGGCGGCCAAACGGCGGCTTGGGAGCGCCATGTCCTTCACACATATTGTGTAGCTCTCAAAGCTTCCACCGCCCCGGCGGCCACCTTGGAAAAAAAGCCTTTCTCTCTTTCAATCGCTTCTCCAAACCCAGCCAGCCGGCAGCTTGGAGAACGCGTTTCAAGTTGCTTTCTTCCCACCCCTCTTTCCCGTGCCCTTCTCTTCCGAAGGCTGTGGGACCCCGAATAATTTCCTTCACACGTATGGTGTGGCTCTCAAAGCCCCCCCACCGCCCCGTCGGCCAGCTTGGAGAAAGCCTCTCTCTCTTTCAATCGCTTCTCCAAAACCCAGCCAGCCGGCGGCTTGGAGAACGCATTTCAAGTTGCTTTCTTTCCACCCCTCCTTCCCGTGCCCTTCTCTTCCGAAGGCTGTGGGATCCCGAATAATTTCCTTCACACACATTGTGTGGCTCTCAAAGCCCCCAAAATCACTTCTCCGAATACCCAGCCAGCCAGTGGCTTGGAGAATGCATTTCAAGCTGCTTTCTTTCCACCCCTTCCTCCCCTGCCCTTCTCTCCCGAGCACGATGCCCGGCGTCTCCCCGGGACTGGCAGCTGCATCGCCCCCACCCTCGCCCCCGCGGATCAAGCGCTTCGCCCAGCCCAGCGGTGCCCAAGGCTCGAGAGAAGGAAAGACGCCGTTTCCCATCCCTCCTCCAAAAGCGCATGGCGCATGCTCGCTCGCGCCCCTCTTCCCTGCCTAGCAATGGTGCAGCCCTCTTCCCTGGAGGTCCGGGTGGATTTTTCCATGACGCCAGCCTGGGCTCTTTTGTTTGCCCGCAGAGCGAGCGGGGCAGCGCCTTGGCGGCTTGCAAATGTTTGCAAACGGCCGTTTCCCTGCTGCCCCACCCCGTCCCCCCGGGGCTCTGCGTGCATGCGCTGCGCCTCATGCGCCTGGGAAGGGGAAGGGAGGGGAGAAGGCGGCTCCCTATTTTGTTTCAAGGGACTGGCATCCATTTTGAGCCGGCCATGCGGGTGGAATGCAAGTCCCCCTTTCCTCTCCGTGGCGCACGGATTTCTGCACCTATGCCGCACCAGTTATGGTTGCCAGGTCTGTGTTGGAAGTGGATCCAAAAAAGGGCGGGGCTTGGGGAGGGGAGGGACCTCCGCGTGGGACAGTGCCCCAGAGTCCACCCTTCCCAGCAGCCATTTTCTCCAGGGGCAAAGAAAAACAAGAGCTTCCCATAAACAAAGCAGGAGTCAAGTGGCACCTTTAAGACCAACCCAGTTTTATTTAGCGCTTAAGCTTCCGTGTGCTCTCTAAGCACACTTCATCAGAGGAGGAATCCGGCACAGTGAGCAGAGCCGTACATAGCTGAGCAGAGCCATCCATAGCTGGTAGGCAGTGGCCCAGAATGCAACATGGTACGGATTGAAGATCCAATGACAGCGAAGTAAAATGATCTGGTAGGCAGTGGGTTAGAATGCGAAATGGTACCATGACAGAATAGTGAAATTAACCAATGGGGCAAACCTTTGATCTGAGTAGCATGGGCATGCGAAAGCAACAAAACAGCAGCAAGCAGTCAACAAACTGAGCAAACCTTTGATCGGAGTAGGATGAGCATGTGAAAGCAACAGAACAGCAGTATGTTAAAATGTGAGAGTGTCTTGTCAATGACAATGGGAGATGGGTTCAATATATGTAATGGGATAAGCAGCCAAAGTCCCTGTTTGAGTGTGTCAATACAGCTAAAAGAGAAATATGTTGGATAGTGGTGTTCTGGTCCACCTAATCTACTTTTTGACATGTAAACATCATTCTACTTTGCCACAGGAAAAAGGAATACAATAAAATATAGCGAAAATGGGTAAAGTATATGTAATGAGATATAGAGCCAATATATGTTTTGAGTATGTCAATACAAATGATGATACTGATTACACAATTCTAAAAGAGAAGCACATTGGAATACTGTGGATGTATAGCTATATATATACACACACACATATACATATATCTCAGTATATATACTGAGAGTATATATGTCAGTGCAATATCTCAATATCAACCACCGGATAATTATAGTTCCTTTACACATTATAGGGTATATGCAAACTATTTATCATGCATCAGCATCCACTTCATATATATAAGACAAAAACCAGAATCCAAAATACAATGTTCAAAACTGGAAACAAGAGTCCTTTCTATTCCCCCAAACAGTCTGCTGTATCTAATTCCTAAGGGGACTTTGGGGGTGGATCCAGGAGAGGGTGCGGTTTGGGGAGGGGCCTCAGCATGCGACAATGCCCAAGAGTCCGCCCTTCCGAGCAGCCATTTTCTCCAGGGGAGCTGGTCCCTGCCAGCTGGAGATCGGTTGTAAAAGCGGGAGATCTCCAGGCCCCACCTGGAGACTGGCAACCCTAAGGCGCCACAGCATGGGGGAGAAGGGGAGGCGCATGAGCTTCAGCTCCTGTTCACCCTTGCTGCGGCTTTGCAGAAACTCGCTTGTTTTTGCCTCTCCTTCCCGTGTCTGCCGGCTGTGTGAAAGGGCAAATCTTAGCTGGAACTGTTGGAACGGCTGACTTCGACTTGCTGGAACCCACGCGTTCCAAAGGGCGCTGCAGCCACGCTAGGCAGCTTTACTCCAAAGTAAATCTTGTGGATTTCCACCAGCCTTGCTTCGTCACAGATGTGCTTGGAATGGCCAAATCCCCCCTGGCCACATTGGACTCCATGCGGATCTCAACAGAGAAATTAACAGATGAAGCTGCCTCCTACTGAATCAGACCCTCAAAGGTCCATCGAAGTCAGTCTTGTCTACTCAGACTGGCAGCGGCTCTCCAGGGTCTCAAGCGGAGGCTTTTCACGCCTATTTGCCTGGAGGTGCGACTCAAGGGCCCGAATACCCCCTCTCGCACGTTCAAACCCCTCGCGAGCAGTGTTCCCTCTAAGCTGTGAGCCTGAGTCAGCTCACAGATTTTTAGCCTCCCGCTCAGACCTTTGTGTCTTAGCTCAGAAATAAGAGCACGCTCATTGGCGCGGGAGCTAACAACTTTCATGCCAGTAGCTCACAAAGTAGATCTTTTGCTCACAAGGCTGTGCAGCTTAGCAGGAACACTGTTCATTAGTTATCTGCTAGATCAGGGGTGGCCAAACCGTGGCTTGGGGGCCGCATGTGGCTTCCATCACACCTATTGTGTGGCTCTCAAAGCCCCCAGTGCCCTGTTTGGCCAGCTTGGAGGAAAGCATTTCTCTCTCTTTAAATCCCATCTCCAAGCCAAGTCAGGGGTGGCCAACGGTAGCTCTCCAGAAGGTTTGTTTTTTATTTATTTATTTAGTTAGTTAGTTAGTGGACTTATATCCCGCCCTTCTCACCGAAGTGTCTCAGGGCGGCTACAACTCTGTTGGCTGTGCTGGCTGGGGCGGATGGGGAGTTGTAGGCAAAAAACATCTGGAGAGCTACCGTGGGCCACCCCTGGCTTAGAGAATACACTTAAAGTTGCTTTCTTTCCACCCCTCCCTCCCTTTGCCTTCCTGGGGCTCTCAAACGTTTATCCCATGTGGCTCTTGCATTTGGCCATCCCTGTGCTAGATTTGTTTTTTTCACCCACCCTCTCTGAGCTGGACAGGTTCAAGTCATTCTCCTCTAGGGTTGCCAAGTCCAATTCAAGAAATATCTGGGGACTTTGGGGGTGGAGCCAGGAGACATTAGGGGTGGAGCCAAGTTCAAGGCTGTGACAAGCATAATTGAACTCCAAAGGGAGTTCTGGCCATCACACCTTTTCAATTCCTTCCTTCCATAGGAAATAATGAAGGATAGGGGCACCTTCTTTTGGGGCTCATAGAATTGGACCCCCTGGTCCAATCTTTTTGAAACTTGGTGGGTATTTTGGGGAGAGGCACTAGATGCTGTACTGAAAAATTGGTGCCTCTATCTCAACAAACAGCCCCCCAGAGCCCCAGATCAATTCTCCATGATTTTCTATGGGAACAAATCTCCATAGGGAATAATAGAGTTCCCAGCAGACATTTCCCTCCCCTCCCCCTGCTTTCTGAAGACTCTGAAGGGGGGGGGAGGGCCTCCAAACCGGGGGATCCCCTGCCTCCACCTGGGGATTGGCAACCTTATTCTCCTCCCATTAGCCCTGTCAAAAATTTCGCCTGTAGACCCCTCGGGGCAGGGAGCTCCACAGCGCAGCGCCATTCTTGGCGCCACACGAATCAGGATCACCCTGCTTAAAGATCGTAACATTTGGACGAAATCCAGCCGGCTGGAAATGTCGACGATGCCAAAATGGGGGGGAAAGAGCAAAAGGGCAGATGGGCGGTGGAATCATGGAAATGGGGATGAGAGAAGGGCAGAATCTTCGCTGGGGAGAGGCCAGCTGCAGAAAGGCGCCAACCTGGGCGAGAAAGGGCTCAGTCAACCCCTTCATCCGCCCCAGTTGTCCATCTTAGCAACGGAGCCAAGCCGGGGGGCGGGGGGGGGGGACAGGGCGACCCAAGCTTTTTGCAACGGATAGGAAAGCGATTTTGCAATCGCGAGGAAAGCGATTCCCTCAATAGGAGAAGTGGTTGGACATTTATTGGGGGGGGGGGGAAGCAGATGAGGAAGAAATGGGGGCGCAGCGCTTGTAAAAAGATGGAGGGGGGGGGCGTGGGGAGAAGAGAGAAGGCGAGACAAGCTTGCACGTAGAGAGACTTACCGGGAATCACGTTTGCACGCGCAAAAAAAAGCAAGCCACCAAGCCCCACAGATCGGTTTATTTCTCATGCAAAAAGGGGGGGGGGGAGTTTTCTTGCAGTGGAGTGGGGGGGGGGGGAATCCGGATTTGTACGCCCGAAAAGAAATCAAACCCCGCGTCCCTTCGGTTGGATACGCAGAAGGGGTTTTTTTCCTTGGCGTGTGGAGGGGGGAATACGAATCTGGGACCCGTCCTGTTAAAAACTGTCCCCGCGAAACAAAATTGGAAAGAAACAACAACGAAGAGGCGCGTTGCAATCCCCCGTTCCCCCCCTCTTTCTTTTTGTTTTACTAGCTGCCTCCTACTCCGCTTCTCCTAAAAGCCCCCCCTTCTTCTCCAACGCGCCCCCCCCCTCCAACAAGGACGCCCCCTCCCCGGTGCCAAATTCCAACAGGGCGATGGCGTCGGTTCCAGCCAGGGGCGATCCAGGCGAAGTCAAACGGCTCCCTCCCTGCGCCGTCGACGCGTCGTCCCCTTTGGTTTCCTCCACACCTCCTCCCCCCCCACAGGCTCGGCAACGCTATGGGCCTCCTCGCGAGCAAGCATCGGGGCGAGGGGCGCGGAAAAGAACCCGAAAGGGGTGCGCCTGGGCGCGCCCACGCGGCGCGCGTCCCCGCCGTCGGCGCGAGCTTCCCCCGCGGAACTCCCCGGTTGCGAGAACTAGGGTTGCCAATCCCCAGGTGGGGGCAGGAGATCCTCCGGTTTGGAGGCCCTTCCCCCCCCCTTCAGAGTCGTCAGAAAGTGGGGGGGGGGGAGAAAAATGTAGGCTGGGCACTCCATTTGTCCTTATGGAGACCGATTCCCCAAAGGGTACCCTGGAGAATACATCCACGGCGCTCTGGGGGGACTGTTTTTGAAGGCAGAGGCACCAGATTTTCAGCATGGCATCCAGTCCCTCTCCCCCAAACACCCTCCAAGTTTCAAAAAGAGTGGACCACAGGGTCCAATTTTATGAGCGCCCAGAGCAGGTGCCCCTCTCCTTTATTATTTCCAATGGAATCCTAGAGTTGGAAGGGACCTCCAGGGTCATCTAGTCCACCCCCCTGCACAATACAGGAAACTCACAAACACCTCCCCCTAAATTCACAGGATCTAGGGGGGCGGTATTTAAAAGGCGCGCAGTCCCTTTTCAGTGTGATGGCCAAAACTCCCTTTGCAGTTCAATCGTGCTTGGCACAAGCTTGATCTTGGCTCCACCTCCCAAAGTCTCTTGGCTCCGCCCCCAAAGTCTCCAGGCTCCACCCCCAAAGTCCCCATTTATTTCTTGAGTGGGACTCGGCAACCCTATGCAAGACGGAGTGCCGCGGCCGTCTTATTTCTCCGGGCACCCAGCAGCGACACGTGTGTGTTCTCTCGCACGTGCTCCCGTGCACGGGTCTGGGGCGCCGGGGTCCCGTCGGGGGAGAGCTAGAGGCGCCCTAGGAGCGGACTTCCTTCCACGGACTCTTCTCCACGCTTCGCGCCCGTTTTTCTCGGAAATTGCAGAAGCTTCCCGCGCAGAACCTCGTTCCCCCCCCCCTCCAAACGGCCGGACCAGCTGCCCGAAGCTTAACGCGTGTTGGACACTCCAGGCGAATTCGCAAGGCAATGCCCTTCTGGATCGGAGAAGCAGGCCTAACCGTTCCCCGTTCTCCCCGTCTGGCGGCCTCCCCTTCTCGTTGCAACCGTCTCCGCCCCCCCCCCCTCCCTCCGGTTGCAAAACCACCCTATCCCCTCCCTCTGTAAGACGCCGTTTCTTTCAGACGTGCTGGAATTCCCGGAGAGAGTTGTCTTGCAGAGGAACGCTTCGGCCGCTAGGCGCCGCTACTGCGCGCAGCGAGGGAAGGCGGGGCGTGGAGCGGCGCTTTATCCAGCAACCGGTTTTGCAGCTCTAGCAAGGCTGGGCACAAGCTTGCTCCTGGCTCCACCCCCCAAAGTCTCTTGGCTCCACCCCCAAAGTCCCCGATTCTGTAACCCGCTCAGAGGGTACTTGGACTCCGAGTGGCTGCCCCCACGTGGCGTCCCGACCTTGGCTTTTTTGCTCTGCGACCCCACTGATGTATCCTAGTTTCATCTTTCTATACAAAAAGCCAGGGCTTTGGGGGTAGGAAAAAGCCCAGCAGGGACTTATTTGCATATTAGGCCACACCCCCTAAGAGCGCCATTGTTTCACATAGGGCTTTTTGTGGAAAGGGAATCATTTACATATTAGGCCACACACCCTGACAACCAAGCAAGCTGGAACTGCCCTCCGGCTCAAAAAAAGCCCTGGAAAAAGCAGTTTGCATTTCGTCCCTTATTTATTCATGTGGATCCACATTTGAGCCCAGTGGCACCTTTAAGACCAAGGTAGAAGCTTCCTGTGCATGAAAACAAAAGCTTATATCCAGAATTCAACTCTCCCCCCACCCCCAACAAGTCGGGTTCTTCTACAGAGGCGGGCAATAGCAAACCACCTCCGAATGTTTCTTGCCTTGAAAACCCCGCAGTTGCCCCTACGAGTCAGCCGGGACTTGTTGGTACTTGCCCCTCTCACACACAAACGACAAACAGAGCTATTCCCACCCCCCTCCACCGCCAAGCTATCTTTAAAGGAAAAGGAGTGTCTATTAGGGACTGCTGGGAACCTCTTTGCAAGGCGAATGTGTTTCGCTTGGGGGTAGGGTGAATTCACAGGAATAAGCAACTTTAAAGGGGGTGGGATAGATTCACGGAGGAAAAAATTCAGGCGGGCAGCCGTGTCGGGTCAACCTTGCTTAGTTTAGAAAACGGTAAGACCCCAGCAGCAGCAGCAGCAGAAGAAGTACGATTTATATCCCGCCCTTCACCCTGAATCTCGGCGTTTCAGAGCGGCTCACAATCTCCTTTATCTTCCTCCCCCACAACAGGTGACTGGGGCCGAGAGAGCTCTCCCAGAAGCTGCCCTTTCAAGGGCTGCCAATAAGGTTGCCAAGTCCAATTCAAGAATTATCTGGGGATTTGGGGGTTGGAGCCAGGAGGCTTTGGGGGTGGGGCCAGAAGACATTGGGGGTGGAGCCAAGAGCACGGTTGTGACAAGCAGAGTTGAACTCCAAAGGGAGTCTTGGCTTTCGCATTTAAAGGGACCGCACACCTTTTCAACGCCTTCCCTCCCTTGGAAATAATGAAGGAGAGGGGCACCTTCTTTTGGGGCTCATAGAATTGGATCCCCTGGTCCAATCCTTTTGAAACCTGCAGGGTGTTTTGAGGAGAGGCACTGGATGCTATGCTGAAAGTTTGGTGCCTCCACCTCAAAACACACCCCCACACCCAGAGCCCCAGATACCCACAGATCAATGCTCCATTATACCCTATGGCAGGGGTCCTCAAACTACGGCCCGCGGGCCAGATGCGGCCCGCTGAGGACATTTATGCGGCCCGCCGGGTTATGGCAAAATCAGACCGGAAGTGCCGTTCGACCTAAACTCGCGTTAGCAACGCACACTTCCGGCACTGGGCTGAGGCGGTGGAGACAGAGTGTGAGCTGATACCGAGGTGAGGTGAGTTCCCAGGCTGGGGTGTGTGGTGTGGGGAAGGGAGAGAGATGCAGAAGACGGAGAACTGACGGGCCGCGGCCTTGTACAGTAACGGCAGTTCGGCCCTCCAACAGTCTGAGGGACAGTGAACTGGCCCCCTATTTAAAAAGTTTGAGGACCCCTGCCCTATGGGAATCGGTCTCCATAGGGAATAATGGAGTGCCCAGCAGACATTTTCCTCCCCTCCTCCCTCTTTCTGATGACTCTGAAGCAGGGGGAGGGCCTCCAAACTGAGAGATCCCTTGCCCCTACCTGGGGATTGGCAACCCTAGTTGCCAACCTCCAGGTGAGGCCTGGATATCCCCAACATTGCATCTGATTTCCAGACTGTAGAGATCACTTCTCCTGGAGGAAGTGGTCGCTCTGGAGGGTACACTCTTACGGCATTATACCCTACGGAAGTCTCTCCCCCCCAAAAATCCTGCCCTGTCTTGGCTCCACCCCCAAATCTCCAGGGGTTTCTTCACTAGGGCAGCCAAGTCCGATTCAAGAAATCTCTGGGGACTTTGGGGGTGGGGCCAGGAGCAAGGTGGTGACAAGCACAATTGAACTCCAAAGGGAGGTATGCCATCACACTTAAAGGGACCGCACACCTTTTACATGAACATAAGAGAAGCCATGTTGGATCAGGCCAGTGGCCCCTCAAGTCCAACACTCTGTGTCACATAAGAACAGAAGAGAAGCCATGTTGGATCAGGCCAATGGCCCCTCCAGTCCAACACTCGGTGTCATACAGTGGCCAAAAAACCCAGGTGCCATCAGGAGGTCCACCAGTGGGGCCAGGACACTAGAAGCTCTCCCGCTGTGCCCCCCCCCCAAGCACCAAGAATACAGAGCATCACTGTCTCAGACATAAGAACATAAGAGAAGCCATGTTGGATCAGGCCAATGGCCCATCCAGTCCAACACTCTGTGTCACATAAGAACATAAGAGAAGCCATGTTGGATCAGGCCAATGGCCCATCCAGTCCAACACTCTGTGTCACATAAGAACATAAGAGAAGCCATGTTGGATCAGGCCAATGGCCCATCCAGTCCAACACTCTGTGTCACATAAGAACATAAGAGAAGCCCTGTTGGATCAGGCCAATGGCCCATCCAGTCCAACACTCTGTGTCACACAGTGGCCAAAAAGAACAGGTGCCATCAGGAGGTCCACCGGTGGGGCCAGGACACTAGAAGCCCTCCCACTGTGCCCCCCCCCCCCCAGCTACAAGAATACAGAGCGTCACTGCCCCAGACATAAGAACATAAGAGAAGCCATGTTGGATCATGCCAATGGCCCATCCAGTCTGACACTCTGTGTCACACAGTGGCCAAAAAAACCAGGCACCATCAGGAGGTCCACCAGTGGGGCCAGGACTCTAGAAGCCCTCCCACTGTGCCCCCCCCCACAAGCACCAAGAATACAGAGCATCACTGTCTCAGACATAAGAGAAGCCATGTTGGATCAGGCCAATGGCCCATCCAGTTCAACACTCTGTGTCACACAGTGGCCAATATATGTGTGTGTGACACACACACACATATATATACTGTGGTTAATGGCCACTGATGGACCTCTGCCATATTTTTATCCAATCTCCTCTTAATGCAGGCTGTGCTTGTAGCCACCACCACCTCCTGTAACAATGAATTCCACATGCCTTCCCTCCATTGGATAGGGGCACCATCTTTGGGGGCTTATAGAATTGGATTCCCTTGTCCAATCTATTTGAAACTTGGAGGGTGTTTTGAGGAGAGCTGCTGAATGCTATGCTGAAAATTTGGTGCCTCTACCTCTAAAAACAGCCACCACCCCCCACCGAGCCCCAGATGCCTATGGATCAATTTTCTGTTATAAATACAGGTGGTGGCAGGGGGTTCCCTGGTTTGGAGGTCCTCCCCCCGCTGCAGGGCCATTAGAAAGTTGGGGTGGGGAGGGAAATATCTGCTGGGCACTCCATGATTCCCTTTGGAGATCGATTCCCATAGGGTATAATGGAAGATTGAGCCGCGGTTATCTGGGGCTCAGGGGGAACTGTTTTAAAAGATAAAGGCACCACATTTTCAGCATAGCATCCAACGCCCCTCTTCAAAATACCTTCCAAGTTTCAAAAGAATTGGACCAGGGGGTCCAATCCAATGAGCCTCCAAAGAAGATGTCCCTATCCTTCATTATTCCCAATGGAGGGAAAGCATTTAAAAGGTGCTGGTCCCTTTAAATGTGATTTTAAAGGTGATGGCCAGAACTCCCTTCAGAGTTCAATCATGCTTGTCACACCCTTGCCCTGGCTCCACCCCCAACGTCTCCTGGCTCCACCCCCAAAGTCTCCTGGCTCCACCCCCAAAGTCTCCTGGCTCTACTCCCAAAAAATCCGGCCACACTCCCCAGATTCCACTCCCAAATCTCCAGGAGATTTTCAACCTGGGTCTGGCAAGTCCGCCTCCCTCCCATCCCACCCCCTAATTTTTCTCCAGGTCAGTTTTGCCAGGGATCCTGGAGAAGTTGGTTTCTTTGTTTTTGGCTAGCTTCTGGGCTTGGAGCAGTGGTCACTAGCTGTGCGTGTAGGAGGGAGATATGAACTAAGGGAGGACAGGGGAAGTATTTGTGAGTTTCTTGCATTGTGCAGGCGGTTGGACTAGATGACCCCAGAGATCCCTTCCAACTCTATGAATTTCTGACTCTGCAAATAAAACCCAGGTGTTTTGCACAGCAGTGGGGAGGTGGGGGAGGATTTCTCCAGCTTCCTCGGAAAGACTCCAGCCATGAAGGAGGAAACAGGATACGTATTTTATTTGGAGTCATTGTGCTGCTCTAAGCCCACAAGGGCCTGGGGACTGCCCCCCAGCCCGACAGCCAATGAGGCAAAAGCGGGACTTCACACACGATGCACGGCTTGCTGTGGGTGGCAGCCCAGTTTTGACAAGACACCACACGTGGGCGAAGTCCCATAGGAAACAGTTCTGTTGTAATATTAGCCTGAAAATACCCAGATCTATCTATCTATCTATCTATCTATCTATCTATCTATCTATCTATCTATCTATCTATCTATCTATCTATCTATCTATCTATCTATCTATCTGTCTGTCTGTCTGTCTGTCTGTCTGTCTGTCTGTCTGTCTGTCTGTCTGTCTGTCTGTCTGTCTGTCTGTCTGTCTGTCTGTCTACCATCTCACAAAACCTTTATTGGCATAATCTGTCTTTCTGTCTATTATCTATCTATATCTATCTATCTTTGTATCATCTATCTGTCTTTCTCTGTCTATCTATCATCATCATCTCACAAAACCTTTATTGGCATAATCTATCTATCTATCTATCTATCTGTCTGTCTGTCTGTCTGTCTGTCTGTCTGTCTACCATCTCACAAAACCTTTATTGGCATAATCTATCTATCTATCTATCTATCTATCTGTCTGTCTGTCTGTCTGTCTGTCTGTCTACCATCTCACAAAACCTTTATTGGCATAATCTGTCTTTCTGTCTATCATCTATCTATATCTGTCTATCTTTGTATCATCTATCTGTCTTTCTCTGTCTATCTATCATCATCATCTCACAAAACCTTTATTGGCATAATCTATTTATCTATCTATCTGTCTGTCTGTCTGTCTATCATCATCATCATCATCTCACAAAACCTCTATTGGCATAATCTATCTATCTATCTATCTATCTATCTATCTATCTATCTATCTATCTATCTATCTATCTATCTATCTATCTATCTATCTATCATCTGTCTGTCTGTCTATCATCTATCTATCTCAGTCACATAACCTTTATTGGCATAACCTGTCTGTCTGTCTGTCTCTCATCTATCCATCTCTCTATCATCTCCCTTCCTTCCTTCCTTCCTTGACAAGGAAGAGTTTTGCATTCTAAAAAGCAGTTCTACATTTTAAAGCACTATTCAGACAGATTGCTTGCTTTGCCCTTGTTTTGTTTGGTAGGACTTCAGCTGGAACACAGCCCTTGGAAATCCCCCCACAGCTGTTCCCCCCCCTCCCCCTTTCTGTTTGGGATAATCCCTTGGTTTTGTATCCAGCCCATCTCAGCCCCCCCCCCCAACCCCTTTCTTTACGCTCTTGGGATAAAGGCTCTGGAGAGCTTCCTGCAATTCCCCCATAACAATAGCAAGAGGAAATGGTCTCTCATTCCGCCCAGATCTGCATACTGGGCATTCATAGGTGAATTTAATGGATGCTCTTCCAAAGGTCACATGATGGCTTCAGAAGGTGGGGGAGGGGAGGTTGCAAAAGACACCCAAAATGCTTCCCTGTATGCCACTCCCCCAAAAAAGTATTGGGGCATGGGTTACAGGAAATGCCCCAGAATCCTTTTCTTACCCCCAAACATAAGAGAAGCCATGTTGGATCAGGCCAGTGGCCCATTCTGTCCAACACTCTGTGTCACACAGTGGCCAAAACCCAGGTGCCATCAGGAGGTCCATCAGCGGGGCCAGAACTCCGGAAGCCCTCCCACTGTTGCCCCCCAAACAACAAGAATACAGAGCACCACTGCTCCAGATATAAGAACATAAGAGAAGTCATGTTGGATTAGGCCAACAGCCCATCCAGTCCAACACTCTGTGTCACATAAGAACATAAGAGAAGCCATGTTGGATCAGGCCAATGGCTCATCCAGTGCAACACTCTGTGTCACATAAGAACAGAAGAGAAGCCATGTTGGATCAGGCCAAAGGCCCCTCCAGTCCAACACTCTGTGTCACATAAGAACAGAAGAGAAGCCATGTTGGATCAGTCCAATGGCCCATCCAGTCCAACACTCTGTCACATAAGAGAAGCCATGTTGGATCAGGCCAATGGCCCCTCTAGTCCAGCATTCTGTGTTATATAAGAACACAAGAGAAGCCATGTTGGATCAGGCCAATGGCCCATCCAGTCCAACACTCTGTGTCACATAAGAACACAAGAGAAGCCATGTTGGATCAGGCCAATGGCCCATCCAGTCCAACACTCTGTGTCACATAAGAACAGAAGAGAAGCCATGTTGGATCAGGCCAATGGCCCATCCAGTCCAACACTCTGTGTCACATAAGAACATAAGAGAAGACATGTTGGATCAGGCCAATGGCCCATCTAGTCCAACACTATATCACACATGGCCAAAACCCAGGTGCCATCAGGAGGTGAGGGGA
>NC_083228.1:140750626-140901373 GCF_032191835.1 Heteronotia binoei | reverse complement strand
GCTATGGCTGACCCAAGACCATTCCAGCAGCTGCAAGTGCAGGAGGAGTGGGGAATCAAACCCGGTTCTCTGATGTGCGTGCACTTAACCACCACACCAAACTGGCTCCAAACTACACCAAACTAGAAGGAAGTAAAGAAAGAAGGAAGGAGATATTTGATTTATATCCCACCCTCTACTCTGAATCTCAGAGCGGCTCACAATCTCCTTTCTCTTCCTCCCCCACAACAGACACCCTGTGAGGTGGGTGGGGCTGGAGAGGGCTTTCACAGCTGCTGCCCTTTCGAGGATAAACTCTGTGAGAGTTATGGCTGACCCAAGGTCATTCCAGCAGCTTCAAGCGGAGGAGTGGGGAATCAAACCCGATTCTCTGAGATAACAGTCCGCACACTTCACCACTACACCAAACTGACTCCAAACTACACCAAACAGGAAGGAAGGAAGGAAGGAAGGAAGGAAGGAAGGAAGGAAGGAAGGGAGGGAGGGAGGGAGGGAGGGAGGGAGGGAGGGAGGGAGGGTTTAATCCAGCATTGTCCCTTGCAGAAGACTATCGCTTCCACAGCAACGCTTTTTGGGGGAGGAGATGCAACCTTCCCTTGGGCCCAGGTGCATCATACGCAGCATATCAGTTCCTGCCACTTCCCACTGCTCCGTTGCTTCTCGGCAGCACCGTTCCGGATTTCTTGTTTCTCCCAATAAATCAATCTCAGCCATCTGCGGAGGGACCGGGCGGGAAGAGGAGAGGCAGTGTGTGTGGGGGGGAGATATCCATCCTCTAGAGGAGCGGGGGCTGTAAACAAAGGCAGGGCTGGCGGGTAGTGAGGAGGTGGTTTCTTCTCCCTCCGGAACGATGCTGTGAACTCAGGAAGCTCTATCGAGCCGTTATTGATTCAAACTGCTCCGCAGCCTGAGGAGGGGTATTTGCTGGTCTCGTGAGACCACGATCAACACCAGCGCTTTTTGTGAGCACGAACGCGCAAGAACGCAGGTCCGGCTGGCTTGGCATCAGGGGTGTGGCCTAATATGCAATGAGTTCCTGCTGGGCTTTTTCTACCAAGAGGTCCTGTGTGAAACAATGGTGACGTCAGAGGAGTGGCCAGAGCCGAATTAACAATTAGGCCCAGTAGGCCCTGGCCTAGGGGACCCCACGCCTTTAGGGGCTCCGGGCTGGCTTTTCATGTAGCCAGTTTGGTGAAGTGTGCGGACTCTTATCTGGGAGAACCGAGTTTGATTCCCCCCTCCTCCACTTGCAGCTGCTGGAATGGCCTTGGGTCAGCCACAGCTCTCTTATCTGGGAGAACCGGGTTTGATTCCCCACTCCTCCACTTGCAGCTGCTGGAATGGCCTTGGGTCAGCCACAGCTCTCTTATCTGGGAGAACCGGGTTTGATTCCCCACTCCTCCACTTGCAGCTGCTGGAATGGCCTTGGGTCAGCCACAGCTCTCTTATCTGGGAGAACCGGGTTTGATTCCTTACTCCTCCCCTTGCAGCTGCTGGAATGGCCTTGGGTCAGCCATAGCTCTCTTATCTGGGAGAACCGGGTTTGATTCCCCACTCCTCCCCTTGCAGCTGCTGGAATGGCCTTGGGTCAGCCATAGCTCTCTTATCTGGGAGAACCGGGTTTGATTCCCCACTCTCCCCTTGCAGCTTCTGGAATGGCCTTGAGTCAGCCATAGCTCTCTTATCTGGGAGAACCGGGTTTGATGCCCCACTCCTCCACTTGCAGCTGCTGGAATGGCCTTGAGTCAGCCATAGCTCTCTTATCTGGGAGAATCGGGTTTGATTCCCCACTCCTCCACTTGCAGCTGCTGGAATGGCCTTGGGTCAGCCATAGCTCTGGCAGAGGTTGTCCTTGAAAGGGCAGCTGCTGTGAGAGCCCTCTCAGCGCCACCCACCTCCCAGGGTGTCTGTTGTGGGGGAAGGAGATAAAGGAGATCGTGAGCCGCTCTGAGGCTCTGAGATTCAAAGTGGAGGGCAGGATATAAATCCAGTATCTTCTTCTTCTGAATGGGGTTTGATTCCCCATCCCTCCACTTGCAGCTGCTGTGAGATTCAGAGTAACAGCAAGATAGAAATCCAATATCTTCTTTACTGAAAGCCAGTTTGGTGTAGTGGTGAAGTGTGCGGACTCTTATCTGGAAGAATAATAATAATAATAATAATAACTTTTATTTCTATCCCGCCCTCCCCGCCTAGGCGGCTCAGGGCGGCTAACAACAACTTAGACATTAACATAAATGATAAAACTTTAAATTTAACAATTAAAATTAAGCATAAAAACCAGTCAGTTAAGTTAAAATACATGATTTTCGTTAGCCTAGATATATATGAGTGTATCTGGCAGCGATTGAGCTGTTATGGCGCTGGTTCTGCCAGTTTAGGTAGTCTTATAGATGGCGGTTCTTACACCAGGCAACTCAGCAGTCAGTGTCGTTATAAGCTTGCCTAAAAAGGGCGGTCTTGCAGGCCCTGCGGAACTGGCCGAGGTCCCGCAGGGCCCGCACCTCCTCCGGAAGCTGGTTCCACAATGCCGGTGCAGCCGCTGAAAAGGCCCGTACTCTAGTATGTTGGAGTTTGACCTCTCTCGGCCCAGGGATGGTCATTTTGTTTTTACCCACTGACCTCAGTGCCCTCTGGGGTTCATATGGGGAAAGACGGTCCCTTAGGTAGGCTGGTCCTCGGCCATATAGGGCTTTAAAGGTGATAACCAACACTTTGTACTGGACTCGGTAGATAATTGGTACCCAGTGCAGTCCGCGCAGCCCCGGCCGTATGTGCTCCCATTTCGAGAGCCCTAACAGTAGCCTGGCCGACGCGTTCTGCACCAGCTGTAGCTTCCGAAGCAAGGTTGATTCCCCACTCCTCCACTTGCAGCTGCTGGAATGGCCTTGGGCCAGCCATAGCTCTGGCAGATGTTGTCCTTGAAAGGGCAGCTGCTGTGAGAGCTCTCTCAGCCTCACCCACCTCACAGGGTGTCTGTTGTGAGGGAGGAAGATAAGGAGATCGTGAGCCGCTCTGAGGCTCTGAGATTCAAAGCGGAGGGCAGGATATAAATCCAGTATCTTCTTCTTCTGAATGGGGTTTGATTCCCCATGCCTCCACTTGCAGCTGCTGGAATGGCCTTGGGTCAGCCATAGCTCTGGCAGAGGTTGTCCTTGAAAGGGCAACAGCTGTGAGAGCCCTCTCAGCCCCATCCACCTCACAGGGTGTGGGGGGAAGAAGATAAAGGAGATTCAGAGTAGAGGACGGGATATAAATCCAACACCTTCTTCTTCTTTCCCCCCTGCTTGCAGCCCTCCCAGCTTGCACGTGCAGCCAGCAAGCGAGGTGCTCTTTGCCCGACTTGCCTGGCGTTGGCTGTTGCTGGCGTGGTCGTCAAGTAATTTAATTTAATTTTAATGTAATTTTTTATTTACACCCCGCCCTATCCCGCAAGCGGACTCTGGGCAGCTTGCGACGTTAAGAAACCTTGCAAAACAACAGCAGACTGCATCCAAACTAGATAATCTCAGAATTACAGAATTTGGGGTAGAGGCACCAAATTTTCATTATAGCATCTAGTGCCTCTCCCCAAAATACCCACCAAGTTTCAAAAAGATTGGACCAGGGGGTCCAATTCTATGAGCCCCAAAAGAAGGTGCCCCTATCCTTCATAATTTCCTATGGAAGGAAGACATTTAAAAAGGTGTGCTGTCTCCTTAAATGTGATGGCCAGAGCTCCCTTGGAGTTCAATTATGCTTGCCACACCCTTGTTCCTAGCTCTGCCCCAATGTCTCCTGGCTCCACCCCCAAAGTCTCCTGGCTCCACCCCCAAAGTCCCCAGATATTTCTTGAATTGGACTTGGCAACCCTACTTGGACAATAGGCCATGTCTGTGAGATGGAATCTGCCATCTTAGTCTTTATAATTTTTGATGTTATATGTTTTACATTTGGCTTTTACTGTTTTTACTGTTGACTGTTTTTACGATGTAACCCGCCCTGAGCCTGTTCTTTGGGAAGGGCGGGCTAAAAATCGAATAGAATAGAAGAAGAAGAAGAAGAAGAAGAAGAAGAAGAAGAAGAAGAAGAAGAAGAAGAAGAAGAAGAAGAAGAAGAAGAAGAAGAAGAAGAAGAAGAAGAAGACGACGACGACGACGACGACGACGACGACGACACATTTTGGATCTGAACTTTTAAAAACCAACATGTCCCCGCTCCCAACACAATAACTTCCAACGTTGGAAACCTAGAATGGCCGAGTTTTGACTTCCCCAGCCAGCAGCGGAAGTTTCTGCGAGGCAAAACGTGAGTTTCGACACCTCACAGCCTGAAATGGAAGTAGGGCTCAACTGGAAGCCCTTTTCACCGGCATCCCTGCATACCCTGTAAACCTCGAAACCGCCTGCAATCCAGAACGTGCCCAAGCTCTTGTTTCCCTTCAAAGGGATCTTTCCAGGAATTGTTGGCTGCTCCTTTCCAGAGCGGCCCCCTCTTCCTTGGGGGGGGGGGGGGAAGCAACACAGCCTCTTGGCTCCACCATGCAGCCTCTCAAGGGACTCTTCCCGCCCCCCCCCCCCCCCGCTGCTTCTGCCCCACCCATGCTGTCCATGACAGCCTTTTATGGCCACCCTCCACAAGTTCCTATGAAGAGGGACCCCTGAATAATTAATGAATACCCCTATAGTAATAAATGAAATTATGTTTTTTTGCCTTCAGAAGAGAATGTCTGATGCAACGTTGAAAGTAACTGTTAGAGGCCACACAGCCCAAAGGGGTGTGGCTAGATGGCCATCTGACAGCAATGAGGATCCTGTGAATTTAGGGGGAGGTGTTGTGAGTTTTCTGCATTGTGTAGAGGGTTGGACTCGATGACCCTGGAGGTCCCTTCCAGCTCTATGATTCTGTGATTCCTGACCGCTAGAGCAGTTCCTCAGTGGAACAGGCTTCCTCGAGAGGTGGTGGGCTCTCCTTCCTTGGAGGTTTTTCAACAGAGGCTAGATGGCCATGTGACAGCAATGAAGATCCTGTGAATTGAGGGGGAGGTGTTTGTGAGTTTCCTGCCTTGTGCAGTGGGTTGGACTCGATGACCCTGGAGGTCCCTTCCAACTCTAGGATTCTATGAATTCTTTTTTGCCCACCTGGGGATTGGTAACCCTACCACTCTCCCAGGTTCTGCATCCAAGCTGCCCCGCAAGATATCTTTCCGCCTTACCCGACGAGTCCTGTGGCAGTACGTGCTGGGGTGCAACGGGAGACACTGCACGCAGCAGCTGCCAGGCTGGGAGATCTGCCAGCCGGCGTCTGGGAAAGCTGGGCAGGAGCTCCGAATTGCATTGCAGAGGGGGGGGCACCTGGCATTCCCTGCATCCCCCGCCGCACAAAACACACACACACGCAAAACCCCACTTCCACAAGCATCCTTACTCCAGGACTGTTTCACACATGATGGGTGGGTTCAAACGTACATGCAAACCCTCCCATGGTGGAGATGCCCGACGGATGCCATATTAGGGTTGCCAATCCCCAGGTGGGGGCAGGTGATCCCCCGATTTGGAGGCCCTCCCCCCACTTCAGGGTCATCAGAAAGCGGGGGGGGGGGAGGAAATGGAGACCAATTCCCATAGGGAAAAATGCAGAATTGATCCACGGGTATCTGGGGCTCTGGGGGAGCTGCTTTTTGAGGTAGAGGCGCCAAATTTTCAGCATAGTATCCAGTACCTCCCCTCAAAGGTCCCTCCAAGTTTCAAAAAGGTGGGACCAAAGGGTTGATTTCTAGGGGCCCCCAAAGGAGGTGCCCCTCTCTACTTCATTATTTCCCAATGGAGGGAAGGCATTGAAAAGGTGGGCGGTCCCTTTAAATGTTATGGCCAGAACTTCCTTTGGAGTTCAACTGTGCTTGTCATAGGGTTGCCAAGTCCAATTTAAGAAATATCTGGGGACTTTGGGGGTGGAGCCAGGAGACTTTGGGGGTGGAGTCAGGAGACATTAGGGGTGGAGCCAAGATCAAGGTTGCGACAAGCATCATTGAACTCCAAAGAGAGTTCTGGGCATCACATTTAAAGGGACGGCACACCTTTTCAATGCCTTCCTTCCATAGGAAATAATGAAGGATATTGGCACCTTCTTTGGGGGCTTATAGAATTGGACCCCCTGTTTTGAAACTTGGGGGATATTTTGGGGAAAGGCACTAGATGCTGTACTGAAAATTTGGTGCCTCTACCTCAAAAAACAGCCCCCCCAGAGCTGCAGATACCCGTGGATCAATTCTCTATTATTTTCTACGGGAATAAATCTCCATCGGGAGCAATAGTGTGTCCAGCAGACATTTCCCTCCCCTCCCCCTGCTTTCTGATGACCCTGAAGCGGGGGGAGGGCCTCCAAACCTGGGGATCCCCTGCCCCCACCTGGGGATTGGCAACCCGATTGCCAAGTCCAATTCAAGAAATCTGTGGTGACTTTGGGGGTGGAGCCAGGAGGCTCACTCGACGAGTCCTGTTGCAGTATACTCTGCATGCAGCAGCTGCCAGGCTGGGAGAGCTGCCAGCTGCCATCCGGGAAAGCTGGGCAGGAGTCCCGAGCTGCATTGCAGAGGGCGACGGGGGCCTGGCATTCACTGCATCCCCCACCTTGGGTTGCCAAATCCAATTCAAGAAATATCTGGGGACTTTGGGGGGTGGAGCCAGGAGACTTTGGGGGTGGAGCCAGGAGACATTAGGGGTGGGGCCAAGATCAAGGCTGTGACAAGCATAATTGAACTCCAAAGGGAGTTCTGGCCATCACATTTAAAGGGACGGCATACCTTTTCAATTCCTTCCTTCCGTAGGAAATAATGAAGGATAGGGGCACCTTCTTTTGGGGCTCATAGAATTGGACCCCCTTGTCCAATCCTTTTGAAACTTGGCGGGTATTTTGGGGAGAGGCTCTAGATGCTATACTGAAAAATTGGTGCCTCTACCCCAAAAATCAGCCCCCCCCCCAGAGCCCCAGATACCCGCAGATGAATTCTCCATGATTTTCTATAAAAATAAATCTCCATAGGGAATAACAGAGTTCCCAGCAGACATTTCCCTCCCCTCCCCCCGCTTTCTGACGACCCTGAAGTGGGGGGAGGGCCTCCAAACCAGGGGATCCTCTGCCCCCACCTGGGGATTGGCAACCCTACCACCACCCCACAAAAAAACCCTAGAACCCACTTCCGCAAGCATCCTAAATGCAAGACCTCCCAGGGTGGAGATGCCCAACGGATGCCATTTTAGGTTTCCAATCCCCAAATGCCTTGAGCCATTTCTGAACTGGTGCCTGTTTGAAGTTAGCAGAGACTCCTATGTCCAGTGATGAAACATGCTGAGATTACTTTAGTGTTACATGCAAGAGGTTGTGGATACGGATTAACTGGGAAGCTGTATGAATTGTGGTTCGTGGATTATCTGTTTTGAAGGAAAATAATCATAGAATCATAGAGTTGGAAGGGACCTCTAGGGTCATCTAGTCCAACCCCCTGCACAAGGCAGGAAGCTCACAAACACCTCCCCCTAATTTCATAGGATCTTCATCGCTGTCAGATGGTCACCTAGCCTCTGTTGAAAAACCTCCAAGAAAGGAGAAACCCACCACCTCCCGAGGAAGCCTGTTCCACTGAGGAACCGCTCCAACTGTCAGGAAGTTCTTCCTAACGTTGAGCCGGAAACTCTTTTGATTTAATTTCAACCCATTGGTTCTGGTCCTACCTTCCGGGGCCACAGAAAACAATTCCACACCATCCTCTCTATGACAGCCCTTCAAGTACTTGAAGATGGTGATCCTATCACCTCTCAGCCACCGCGTCTCCAGGCTAAACAGGCCCAGCTCCTTCCACCTTTCCTCATAGGACTTGGTCTCCAGACCCCTCACCATCTTCGTCGCCCTCCTCTGACTACATCCTTCTTAAAATGTGGTGCCCAAAACTGAACACAATACTCCAGGTGAGGTCTTACCAGAGCAGAGTAAATGGAGTAGAGCTTTCCATTGCTTGAAGATTCATGGAAGCGAGAGCTACAGGTCGACTCCCTGCGCTTCGGTGCTCGATTATCTTCCACGAATGCACTCTTTGAGAGTTTTGCCTATCCCACTATGTATTTGTGTATTCTCACCATTATCACATTATTGTATTTCTATATAGTTGTAGTAGTTGTTGGTCACTATAACCATTTATTTGGTTAGTTTATATTCCGTCCTTTCCCATGTGGGCTCAGGGCGGATCACAGTCATAATAAAACAGTTAAAATACAATAAGTCAATAATATGCAAGTGAAACATAACTCAAATATATACACAGGCGGGCAGGCACATATTTCAGATGAAAAACAAATATTTCGGCTCGTAGGTTTTTTGGGGGGTTCTAGCCCATTGTGGGGGAGAGCAATAGGTGGTATAGACAGGAGGATGAGAGGACGTCCACTTGCCTCAACCGAAGGCCTGGCGAAGCAGCTCTGTCTTGCGGGCCCTACGAAACGGAAGCAAATCCAGGAGGGCCAGGATCTCCACAGGGGGCTGATTCCACCAGGCCGGGGCCACTGCTGAAAAAGCCCTGTCCCTGTCAAGGCAAGCCGGACGTCCCTTAGGCCGTGGATGGACAGAAGATGTTGGCTGGCCGATCGCAGCAGTCTTTGGGGCTCGTATGGGGAGAGGTGGTCCCGCAGGTATGTCTAGGGTTGCCAATCCCCAGGTGGGGGCAGGGGATCCCCCGGTTTAGAGGCTCTCCCCCCGCTTCAGGGTTGTCAGAAAGCGGGGGAAGGGGAGGGAAATGTCTTCTGGGAACTTGGAGATTTATTCCCATAGAAAATCATGGAGAATTGATCCAAGGGTATCTGGGGCTCTGGGGGGGCCTGTTTTTGAGGTAGAGGCACCAAATTTTCAGTATAGCATCTAGTATGGCATTCATGTGCGATGCCAAAAGCTACACAGACACGCATGAATTGCCTTCGACTGCATCAGGCTCTTTTCCCCAGGGGAAGCAATCGCTGCAATCAGGAGACGAGCTGGCGTTCCAGGGGATCTCCAGGTCCCACCTGGAGGCTGGCACCCCTAGGTGCCACAAACATCATAGGCCAGCCACATGTAATGAAACGTGATGTAGGAAGTATGTGAGGTATACCGTGGATCCGACTTCACCCTTTGCCTAGGGAATGAGCCGGTTGCGTGCCGGATTAAGGAGCAGAAGTCCTTACTTTGCCGTTTATAAATAGACACTCCTTGATCCCTTCGGATTCATCCCGGAGTCTGCTCTTTTCTCATGCCCCTCCCTTCCTCTCCCCTCCCTTCCTGTGTCTGCCTCCCCCCACCCCACCCCGCCCCACCCAAGTCTCCCCTTAAGGCAGGAGGTGTTGTGGGCCCAGGACCCCGTCAGTCAGCCCTAGTAGAAATTGAGAAAAAGAAGTCATAGGATCATAGGATCTTAGAGTCGGAAGGCACCTTCATGGTCATCTAGTCCAAACTGCGGCTCTCAAAGCCTCCACTGCACCATCAGCCAGCTTGGAGAAGGCATTTTGCTCTTTAAATCGCTTTTCCAAGCCAAGCCAGCTGGCGGGAGAATGCATTTAAAGTAAAAGTTGCTTTCCTTCCACCTCTCTCTCCCTCTCCCCCCATCTATTTTCCTTCCTTCCTTCCTTCCTTCCTTCCTTCCTTCCTTCCTTCCTTCCTTCCTTCCTTCCTTCCTTCCTTCCTTCCTTCCTGTCTTGCAGCTCTCAAACATCTGATGCTTATTTTTTTGTGGCTTGTATGTTAGGCAAGTTTGGCCACCCCTGATTTAGTCCAATCCCCTGCGCAATACGGGAAATTCACAAGTACCTCCCCCCGCCAGCTCTGGGACGACTATCTTCAATTATAGAAGACGTGGTCGGAAAGTTGTCTTTATTGATAGATAGAGCCGTAGCACACACGTCTGTATCAGACCTGCTGAGGTGACCAGTCCTCTATACCTTCTCTAGGGCCGTTAAGCAGCCCGCCTAAACTACAGCGCAAAAAGCCCGCGCAAACGCTGTGAATTGTTTCCCACCAACCAGACCGTGGATAGCGGTGCTGTCTCTGCAAACAGATAATGTGACCTTGAAGTGCCGGTCTGCAGGGCATAAACTAGGGTTGCCAAGTCCAATTCAAGAAATATCTGGGGACTTTGGGGGTGGAGCCAGGAGACTTTGGGGGTGGAGCCAGGAGACATTGGGGGTGGAGCCAGGAGACATTGGGGGTGGATCCAGGAGCAAGGGTGTGACAAGGATAATTGAACTCCAAAGGGAGTTCTGGCCATCACATCTAAAGGGACAGCACACCTTTTAGAATGCCTTCCTTCCATAGAAAATAATGAAGGATAGGGGCACCTTTTTGGGGGGCTCATAGAATTGGACCCCCTGGTCCAATCCTTTTGAAACTTGGGAGGTATTTTGGGGAGAGGCACTAGATGCTATATGGAAAATTTGGCACCTCTACCTCAAAAAACAGCCTTCCCATAGCCCCTGACACCCGCGGATCAATTCCCCATCATTCCCTATGGGGATCGTTCCTGGAGGTGCATAATGGCTTTGGGGGTGGAGCTTCCCCCGCCGGCCAGCTGGCTGGGGGAGGGGGGAAGCCTGTAAAACCAGGGGATCCCCCGCTGGGACCTGGGGATTGGGAAGCCTAGCATAAACCGTTCCTTGTGTCTGTTACAATGTGAACGCCCAGTGCGAGTAAAGCAAAGCCGGCAAGCACACCTGTTTCCTAACCAAAGCAGCCTGGAGAAAAATGGCTTCTTGAACCCAGCGCGGTGATCGACAGTTCCCTGGATGTGTAAGAAGGGGCCACAAGAACTGAGCCCTGAAGCGACCCTTACTGCCCTCCCTCTTGTGCTCCGCCTAAGCCCACAGACTCAGCATTGCTGTCAGTTCATCTAGCTCAGGGGTAGTGTAAGAGCCACGTAGAATGAATCCAGTGCCTCTCCTCAAAACACCCTCCAAGCTTCCAGGGGATTTGTTTATCTTGTACCTTGTTTCGAAAGCGGCTCGATACAGACTCATAGAATCGCAGAGTTGGAAGGGACCTCCGGGGTCATCTAGTCCGACCCCCTGCCCAATGCAGGAAACTCACAAACCCCTCCCCCTAAATCCGCAGGATCCGCATTGCTGTCGGATGACCATCTAGCCTCTGCTTAAAAACCTCCGAGGAAGGAGAGCCCACCACCTCCTGAGGAAGCCTGTTCCACTGAGGAACCGCTCTATCAGAATCATAGAATTGGAAGGGACCTCCAGGGTCATCTAGTCCGACCCCCTGCACGATGCAGGAAACTCGCAAACCCCTCCCCCTAAATTTGCAGGATCCGCATTGCTGTCGGATGACCATCTAGCCTCTGCTTAAAAACCTCCAAGGAAGGAGAGCCCACCACCTCCTGAGGAAGCCTGTTCCACTGAGGAACCGCTCTATCAGAATCATAGAATTGGAAGGGACCTCCGGGGTCATCTAGTCCGACCCCCTGCACAATGCAGGAAACTCACAAACCCCTCCCCCTAAATTCGCAGGATCCGCATTGCTGTCGGATGACCATCTAGCCTCTGCTTAAAAACCTCCAAGGAAGGAGAGCCCACCCAAGGAGGAAGCCTGTTCCACTGAGGAACTGCTCTATCAGAATCATAGAATTGGAAGGGACTTCCAGGGTCATCTAGTCCAACCCCCTGCACAATGCAGGAAACTCACAAACCCCTCCCCCTGAATCCACAGGATCCGCATTGCTGTCAGATGGCCATCTAGCCTGTTCAAAAACCTCTAAGGAAGGATTGGCAACATGCTTTCCTGGATTAACGCATCTTTCGATGGAGAACACCCCTTCTTCCGACCACCTGATTTTTTGCCATGCCTGTGTTGGAAAATACCTGGAGACTTGGGGGGTGGATCGAGGAGAGGGCGGGGTTTGGCCATAGAGTCCACCAGGGCTTTTTAACAGAAAGACACAGGAATGCAATTCCGGCTGGCTTGGTGCCAGGGGTGTGGCCTAATATGCAAATGAGTCCCTGCTGGGCTTTTTCTGCAAAAAGCCCTGCGTGGAACAATGGTGGTGCCAGGGGGTGTGGCCTAATATGTAAATAGGCTCCTGCCGGGCCTTTTCTACAAAAAGCCCTGCGAGGAACAATGGTAACGACGGGGTGTGGCCTAATATGCAAATGAGTCCCTGCTGGGCTTTTTCTGCAAAAAGCCCTGTGTGGAACAATGGTGGTGCCAGGGGTGTGTGGCCTAATATGTAAATAGGCTCCTGCTGGGCCTTTTCTACAAAAAGCCTTGCGAGAAACAATGGTAATGACGGGGTGTGGCCTAATATGCAAATGAGTCCCTGCTGGGCTTTTTCTGCAAAAAGCCCTGCGTGGAACAATGGTGGTGCCAGGGGGTGTGGCCTAATATGTAAATAGGTTCCTGCTGGCCTTTTTCTACAAAAAGCCCTGTGTAAAACAATGGTAATGCCAGGGGTGTGGCCTAATATGCAAATGAGTTTCACCCTTCAAGGCAGCCATTTTCTTCCAAGGGAGCTAACCTCTGCTAGCCAGAGATCAGTTGTAAAAGTGGGAGATCTCCAGGCCCTGCCTGGAGGCTGGCAACCTGAGTTCAGACATGGGGGGGGATCAACCTATGCCAGATATATTTCCCCTGCAAACAGGAATAGTCCTTGAAGGCCACCTGGGCCCATTTTCTCTCCGCAGGCCTCTCAAGCCGGAAGAAATCACATTGTGCATAATTTAAAAGCCGGCACGAAGTAGGTCAAATATGCTGTTCAGCGCATGCGAGTAGGAAAGAGCCAATTAACCTCCGTGAGATTCAAAAGGCCACAGATTTCGCCTGGCACCAGCGACCTCCACTTGCAGTGTGCTTTTGTGCTCCCAGTCACAGCAAAGCTGGTACAGTCCTGATTGTGCCAGGCTCTCTCTCTGTCTCTCTCTGTTTTTGTCTCTCTGTGTGTGTCTCTGTCTCTCTCTCTCTGTGTCTCTTTCTCTCTGTTTCTGTGTGTGTGTGTGTCTCTCTTTCTCTCACTGTTTTTGTCTGTGTGTGTGTGTGTGTGTGTGTCTCTCTCTGTTTCTCTCTGTTTCTGTGTGTGTGTGTCTCTCTCTGTGTGTCTTTGTCTCTGTGTGTATGTGTGTGTGTGTCTCTCTCTCTTTGTCTCTGTCTCTCTGTTTCCCTGTGTGTGTGTCTCTCTCTCTGAGTGTGTCTTTGTCTGTGTGTGTGTGTGTGTGTCTCTCTCTTTGTCTCTTTCTCTCTAGGCGTTTTCGCACTGACCTTCTAGTGGCGCGACCACCCTCTTCACACCGGAGGATCTGCCCGGATTTCGCACAAGAAGCGCCAGAGCACCCAAAAGAGCCGGCGACTTCCGTCGCAAAACCCGCTCAAACGTTTTCCTGCTTCTTGGCGGTTTCCGTTTCTGTGTGTGTGTGTCTCTCTCTTTCTCTCTGTCTCTCTCTGTTTTTGTCTCTCTGTGTGTGTCTGTCTCTCTCTCTCTCTGTGTCTCTTTCTCTCTGTGTCTCTGTTTCTGTGTGTGTGTGTCTCTGTGTGTCTTTGTCTCTGTGTGTATGTGTGTGTGTGTCTCTCTCTCTGTGTCTCTTTCTCTCTGTCTCTCTCTGTTTCTCTGTGTGTGTGTCTCTCTGAGTGTGTCTTTGTCTCTCTGTGTGTGTGCGTGTCTCTCTCTCTCTGTGTCTCTTTCTCTCTGTGTCTCTGTCTCTCTCTGTGTGTGTGTCTCTCTCTCTGTGTCTCTGTCTCTTAGGCTTCGCAACCCTCCCGCCCTGGCGGGGGACCCCAGAATTTCCACCCTCTTCCCCCGCTCCCCAAAAAAACAGAATCGGGGGGGGGGGGAAACGGCACCAGGGAGCATGGCGAGCCGCCCGATCCTGGAGTGGGCGAGGCCGCCATGCTGCGCCGCTGCCGCCCCTTCCCCGCCCACCGCAGCTGCTCCTCCGAGATGGGCCCAGGCTGAGCCCATCTTGGAGGAGCAGCCAAGAGCAGCGCAGGCAAAACCAGAGAAGGGGAGGGCAAGGCAGGCCAGCAGCATGGCAAGCCATGAATCCTGGCCCTTCTAGGACCCGGACTTGCGGCTTGCCACGCCCCCGGCCCGCCTCCACCCCCCCTCCACTTCCACCCCAGAGGCGGAGCGGGCGAGGCCGCCGCGCCGCTGCCGCCTCTTCTCCGCTCGCCGTGGCTGCTCCTCCGAGATGGGCTCAGGCTGAGCCCATCTCGGAGGAGCAGCCACGGCGAGCGGAGAAGAGGCGGCAGCAGCGGGGCGGCTCGCCACGCTCCCCGGCGCCGTTTCCCCCCTCCCCCCTAGCTCCACCCCAGTGTCTCCTGGCTCCACCCCCAAAGTCTCCTGGCTCCACCCCGAAAGTCCCCAGATATTTCTGGAGTTGGACTTGGCAACCCTACTGTCTCTCTCTGTTTCTGTGTGTGTGTGTCTCTCTGTGTGTCTTTGTTTCTGTGTGTATGTGTCTCTCTCTCTCTCTCTGTGTCTCTTTCTCTCTGTGTCTCTGTCTCTCTGTTTCTGTGTGTGTGTCTCTCTCTGAGTGTGTCTTTGTCTCTGTGTGTGTGTGTCTCTCTCTCTCTGTCTCTTTCTCTCTGTGTCTCTGTCTCTCTCTGTTTCTGTGTGTGTGTGTCTCTCTCTGAGTGTGTCTTTGTCTGTGTGTGTGTGTCTCTCTCTCTCTGTGTCTCTTTCTCTCTGTGTCTCTGTGTCTCTCTGTTTCTGTGTGTGTGTGTGTCTCTCTCTCTCTGAGTGTGTCTTTGTCTCTGTGTGTGTGTCTCTCTCTCTCTCTCTGTGTCTCTTTCTCTCTGTGTCTCTGTCTCTCTCTGTTTCTGTGTGTGTGTGTCTGTCTGCTTCTGCCTCTCTCGCTCTCTTTGATTCATCAGAATCTGCTAGATTACAGATTACCTTCAAAAGGGAGGAAACACAAGAAAACACTGGGAAGACAGCTGCTAAGAAGGGCCCTTCCCAGTTGGTTCCCCTCGCTGCATCTGCAGCAATTAAATTTGCAGTTCGTACACAGAATCACAGAGTTGGAAGGGGCTCGTTCACACCTATTGTGTACGTTGTGTATGTGAAAGCATGCCTGGACATGGGTGCAGCGTCCTGAGCTTGAGGCGCAACACCATCGACTGAGATGATCCAAAGGTTTGCATCCCGACTGGCTGCCTAATTCAAGCTGGCCAATCAGGAGACAGTACCAGAGGATCCTAGGCTCTGCCAATGAGGATGCGTATTCTAACCAAGGATCCAAAAAGGGCACAATCACAGGAGGGTTTCTGCTTCTTGGGAGCTGGGTTTCTCCAGCCCTGACTGCATGTATTGCCCCATGTTCTGGCGCCTAGTTTGTAGTCACTTTGTAGACCTGCTGAATCACTAATCAAGAGCTTTCATCACCTACGCAAGCGCCTCCTCGTGCATCGAACCCCGTATTTAATAGTGTGGCTCTTGAAGTCCCCACCACCCCACTGGCTGACTTGGAGAAGGCATTCCTCTCTTTAAATCACTTCTCCCAGCCATTTAAGCAGACGGCCTGGAGAATGCATTTAAAGTTAAAATTGCTTTCTTTCCACATTTCCCTCTCTCCTCCCTCCCCCATTTTCCTTCCTTCCTTCCTTCGGTGTCGTGGTAAAACATGCGGACTCTTATCTGGGAGAACCGGGTTTGATTCCCCACTCCTCCACTTGCACCTGCTGGAAAAGCCTTGGGTCAGCCAGAGCTCTCTTATCTGGGAGAGCCGGGTTTGATTCCCCAATCCTCCACTTGCACCTGCTGGAATGGCCTTGGGTCAGCCGTAGATATTGCAGAGGTTGTCCTTGAAAGGACAGCCGCTGGGAATGCCCTCTCAGCTCCACCCACCTCACAGGGTGTCTGTTGTGGGGGAGGAAGATAAAGGAGATTGCAAGCCGCTCTGAGTCTCTGATTCAGAGAGAAAGGCAGGGTATAAATCTGCAGTTCTCCTTCCTTCCTTCCTTGTGGCTCTCAAACATCTGGCGCTTATTCTATGTGGCTCTTAACATTAAGCAAGTTTGGCCACCTCTGATCTAGTCCAACCGCCTGCACAATGCAGGAACTTTACAAATACCCCCCCGCTCCCGACACACACATCCCCAGTTACCCCTGCTCCATACTCAGAAGATGAGAGAACTGCTAATGCCCTTTGGAGAAACCGACTAACTGCACTTATACTGCTGTGAGCCTTGGTTCCAGATAATATGAAGTGAATGATCAGATGAAGGCCGACACCGAAACATGGCTTTGTAAACCTAGAGAACGTGTTGTCAGCTGCACTTCGTATCAACTACGCGTATAAAGACGTTGCCTTAATTTTCTGCAAAGTAACCTTGACTTCGTTGGCAACATCATTACTGATTTGAAGAGGCTCTTTCGCATCTGTCATAAGAACATAAGAGAAGCCATGTTGGATCAGGCCAAGGCCCATCCAGTCCAACACTCTGTGTATTAAAGCTGGCTATGCTTGTGGCCGCCGCCACCTCCTGTGGCAGTGAATTCCAGACGTTAATCACTCTTAGGGTGAAGAAGTACTTCCTTTTATCCGTTTTAGCCTGACTACTCAGCAATTTCATTGAATGCCCACGAGTTCTTGTATTGTGAGAAAGGGAGAAAAGTACTTCTTTCTCTGCTTTCTCCATCCCATGCATAATCTTGTAAACCTCTATCATGTCACTCCGCAGTCGACGTTTCTCCAAGCTAAAGACCCCCAAACGTTTTAACTTTTCTTCATAGGGAAAGTGCTCCAGCCCTTTAATCATTCTAGTTGCCCTTTTCTGGACTTTTTCCAATGCTGTAATATCCTTTTTGAGGTGCGGCGACCAGAACTGCACACAGTACTCCAAATGAGACCGCACCATCGATTTATACAAGGGCATTATGATACTGGCTGATTTGTTCTCAATTCCCTTCCTAATAATTCCCAGCATGGCGTTGGCCTTTTTTATTGCAATCGCACACTGTCTTGACATTTTCAGTGAGTTATCTACCACGACCCCAAGATCTCTCTCTTGGTCAGTCTCTGCCAGTTCACACCCCGTCAACTTGTATTTGTAGCTGGGATTCTTGGCCCCAATGTGCCTTACTTTGCACTTGGCCACACTGAACCTCATCTGCCCTTTGACGCCCACTCACCCGGCCTCCACACATCCCTTTGGAGTTCCTCACAATCCTCTCTGGTTCTCACCACCCTGAACAATTTAGTGTCATCTGCAAACTTGGCCACTTCACTGCTTACTCCCAACTCCAAATCATTAATGAACAAGTTAAAGAGCATGGGACCCAGTACTGAACCCTGCGGCACCCACTGCTTACCATCTTCCACTGCGAAGACTGCCCATTTATACTCACTCTCTGCTTGTTTGGTGTAGTGCCAGTCTGGTGTAGTGGTTAAGTGCTAGGACTCTTATCTGGGAGAACTGGGTTTGATTCCCCACTCCTCCACTTGCAGCTGCTGGAATGGCCTTGGGTCAGCCATAGCTCTGATACAGGTTGTCTTTGAAAGGGCAGCTGCTGTGAGAGCCCTCTCAGTCCCACCCACCTCACAGGGTGTCTGTTGTGGGGGGAGAAGATAAAGGAGATTGTAAGCCGTTCTGAGTCTCTGATTCAGAGAGAAGGGCGGGGTATAAATCTGCAATTCTTCTTCTTCTTCCTATTAATTAGCCAGTTTTTGATCCACAAGAGGACCTGTCCTTTTACTCCATGACTCTCGAGCTTACTATAGAGCCTTCGATGAGGAAAGGACTTTGCACGTTTTGGAGTCTTTGTTCTGTGTGGACTCTTTCATTAAATTGTAAATTGGCAATTGCCTTTATGTAAATGTGTATTGTAAACTGCAAGAATGTTTGTTGTACATTACAAACTATGTCGTGCTAAGCACTGAACATAACGAGACATCCTGCATTGATGTTATATACCGGATTCGTTACAAAGTGCTGGTTATCACCTTTAAAGCCCTATATGGCCGAGGACCTGCCTACCTTAGGGACCGTCTCTCCCCGTACGAACCCCAGAGAGCACTGAGGTCAGCAGGGAAGAACCTGCTGACTATTCCTGGGCCAAAAGAGGTAAAGCTACAGAGTACCCACACTCCGGCCTTCTCTGCTATGGCTCCACGCCTATGGAACCAGCTTCCGGAAGACATGCGGGCCCTGCGGGACTTTGAACAGTTCCGCAGGGCCTGCAAGACCATCCTTTTCCGAACGGCCTTCACCGACTAAGAGAGAGACTGCCGAGCAAGCTCACCATCTGTATAATAGCACCAACATATTAATATTAATTTTATCGTTTTAGAATTTTAATTAAACTGTTAAATTAGTATTGTTAAACACTGTACAATGTAAGTATTGATTTGTGTTGTTAGCCGCCCTGAGCCTGCCTCGGCGGGGAGGGCGGGATATAAATAAAATTGATGATGATGATGATCGCATCTAGTTTTCAGAAGTATATTCCGCAAAGGGTTTCGGCGTTGTTCAGAAACGACTTCACATAACTAATTTATTCTTCAGTAGAACACGGTTCTCTCCTGTTCCTAACCTCACTGTGTTCGTCCCTCTTGTTTTGCCATGCCCAAAGATGGCAAAAAACCCTCCAGGATCGCCGGCCAAACTGGCCTGGAGAAAAATGGCTGCCTGACCCCAAAGTGTCAATCAGCACTTCGCTGGGTATGTAAGAAAGGGCCACGAGAACTGAGCACTGATGCGACCCTCCCTGCCCTCATTCTCTTCCTGCCTGAGGAACACACACAAAGCTGCCTTCTACTAAATCAGACTCTTGGTCCATCGAAGTCAGTCTTGTCTGCTGAGAGACTGGCAGCCGCTCTGCAGGGTCTCAGGCTGAGGTCTTTCCCATCACCCGTTGCCTGGTCCTTTTAACTGGAGATGCCGGGGATTGAACCTGGGACCTTCTGCATGCCAAGCAGACACCCTACCACTGAGCTACAGGCACACTTCATAGCTCTCCAGGGTCTCAGGCTGAGGTCTTTCCCATCACCTCCTGCCTGGTCCTTTTAACTGGAGACTCTGGGGATTGAACCTGGGACCTTCTGCATGCCAAGCAGATGCTCTTACTACTGAGCCACAGCCCCCCTCCTTAGCTCTCCAGGGTCTGAGGCTGAGGTCTTTTACATCACCCACTGCCTGGTCCTTTCAACTGGAGATGCTGGGGATTGAACCTGGGACCTTCTGCATGCCAAGCAGATGCTCTGCTACTGAGCCACAGCCCCCCCTCCTTAGCTCTCCAGGGTCTCAGGCTGAGGTCTTTCCCATCACCTCCTGCCTGGTCCTTTCAACTGGAGATGCCGGGGATTGAACCTGGGACCTTCTGCGTGCCAAGCAGACACCCTACCACTGAACTACAGGCACACTTCATAACTCTCCAGAGTCTCAGGCTGAGGTCTTTCCCATCACCTCCTGCCTATTCCTTTTAACTGGAGATGCTGGGGATTGAACCTGGGACCTTCTGCATGCCAAGCAGATGCTCTACTACTGAACCACAGCCCCCTCCTTAGCTCTCCAGGGTCTGAGGCTGAGGTCTTTTACATCACCCACTGCCTGGTCCTTTCAACTGGAGATGCCGGGGATTGAACCTGGGACCTTCTGGGTGTCAAACAGATATTCTACCACTGAGCTACCGCCCCACTTCATGGCTCTCCAGGGTCTCAGGTGAACCTGAGGCCTGGACCTTTCTAACTTTAAGATCCTGATGAACTGCTACCCTGGAGGACTGCTAAGACATACATGAACACACAGGAAGTTGCCTTCTACTGAATCGGACCCTCGGTCCACCAAGTTCAGTCCACTCAGCCTGGCAGCGGTTCTCCAGGGTCTCTGGCAGGGTTGCCAATCCCCAGATGGGGGCAGGGGATCCCCTGGTTTGGAGGCCCTTCCCCCGCCTTAGGCTCATCAGAAAGCGGGGGAGGGAAATAACTGCTGCACATTCCATTATTCTCTGTGGAGTCCGATTCCCATAGGGTATAATAGAGAATTGATCTGCGGGTATCTGGGGCTCTGGTGGGTGGGGGCCTGTTTTTGAGGTCGAGGCACCAAATTTGCAGCACAACATTCAGTACCTCTCCTCAAAACGCCCTCCAAGTTTCAAAAAGATTGGAGCAGGGAGTCCAATTATGTGAGCCCTAGAAGAAGGTGCCCCCGTCCTTCATTATTTCTAATGGAGGGAAGGCATCTAAAAGGCGTGCGGCCCCTTTAAATGTGATGGCCAGAACTCCCTCTGGAGTTCAGTTATGCTTGTTTCTGGCTCCACCCCCAAAGTCTCCTGACTCCACCCCCAAAGTCCCGAGATATTTCTTGAATTGGACTTGGCAACCCTAGTCTCTAGGGTTGTTCTCTTGTTCTCCTTCACACCACCTGCAGTGTGCCGCGTGCCCGGAGATGCTGAGGCCTCTCGCGTGCCACGAAGACACTCCACCATGAAGTCGCAGCCCTCAGCGACGGAGAGAGAGAGAGCGTCAGCCGTCAAACTGCCGAGCCAGCGAGAACATTCTGTTCCTCCACCAGCTCAGAATCGACGTGACGGCCCCCGGGGCACATGATGTCACCCAGTTGGTGCCAGCAAGCAAGACTGGCTCGTTCTCTGTCTGCTGGCACCAGCCGGAGCTGCAATTCAGCATGCGCTGTCAGAGTGGCTAGCGGCCCTGCCCTCGATAGCCCAGGCAAGCTCAATCTTGTCCGATCTCGGAATCTAAGCAGGACTGACTCTGGCAAGGACTTGGAGGGGAGACCTCCTTGGAATACCAGCAGTCGGGAGGGCAGGGGCGGGCTTTATTCAGCCACCTCCCTGAATAGCCTTTAGGCCCCCAGTAGGGGTTAGTCATCAGAGGTCGCCATGACACTCACACAAAGACATAAAATACCATAATATGAAGAGGGACCCCTGAATCATTAACGAATACCCCTATAATAATAAATGAAAATGTGCTCTTGCCTTTAAAAGCTAAAAAGATGTCTGATGCAACGTTTAAAGTTTAAAGTAACTGTTAGAGGCCACACAGCCCAAATGGGTGTGGATAGAAGGTTGTAAAAAGTAGATAACAGACAGGTGTCTCTGAAGGAGCTTCTTGCTAAGCTGATGACGAAGAGGGACAGAGGAGTGGAAAATTACAGGAAGGGGGGACATGTTGAGTAGATAAGCCGGAGGGGGGGGGGGGCTTGCCTGCTTGTTTTGTGGGTGAATAAAAACGGCTTGTATGAGAAAAACTTTAACTTAGTCATTTTGAAGGCTTATGCCGGATAAGTTCTGCTTTGATGTCAGAGTAAAATCGTTTCAACACAGCAATGTGCGGACCTCGTTATTTTCCTGCTACAAATACCAGATATGGAGAAACACCATTTTAGGCCTGTGCTTGTCTGGGATTTGGCTAGAGGAGTCTTAAACTCTAGGCAAGGCTTTGGCCTAGTCTATTCCTCCTTCCCCCTCGCCTCCTGTCTGGAAGCAGTGCTTCTGAGGAGGCCTCCTAGAGACAGGAAGTCTTTCAGGCTGGACTCCCGGAAGGCTGCAGGAGGGAAAACCAGCTCCTTGGCGGGAACTGGATTTGATATTAGAGGGTTTTGGAGGGAAACGGAGAGTTAAAAGTTGTCAGGGGAAGCTGACAGTCAGTTTGAGTTTGATTTGAGTCTTGGTGACTGGCAAGTGGGTTCTGGATGGAATGGTCAGGGCCATATATTAGGGAGAGAAGGAGCGTTTATCCCTACTTTCATTTATTACTTCTGTTCACTCTGTATTTAAAAATGCCTGTATATAGTTATAAATTTTAAATAAATATTTCGTCTGTTTAAAAAGGTAGTTCCTCTGTCCCACATAGGTTCCCCAGCCGCCTTAGACCACACCACTGCAAGAGGGGAGTCCAGGAAAAGGGGAACGCATGCAGTTGGCAAGGGTGCCAATCCTCCAGGGGTCTCCCAAAGTAGGTCTGTGGTCTCTGTGTTAACCAGGTGCTGGGTTGGCAGAGGACCTTGAGGCCACAGAACGGGCAAAGGGGACTGGGAGTCCTGTTCCTCTCGGTCAGGAACCCCTAAATTGAACAGGTGGTGGCAGCGTGCCCTAGTGGTGGGAAGAAGATAAGCTCCCTTCAGGAGTTGACAACTCAAAAGGGAGTTGACAGGACCGGGTCTGAAGGCAGAATCAGGCCGGTTCCGTCACACCAGGGCTTTTTTTGGTAGCAGGAACTCCTTTGCACCAGATGTAGCCAATCCTCCAAGAGCTTACAGGGCTCTTAGCTCAGGGCCTACTGTAAGCTGCAAGAGGATTGCAGGGGGATGCGGCCTAATATGCAAAGGAGTTCCTACTACAAAAAAAAAGGAAAGGAAAAGTCCCTTGTGTAAGCACCAGTTGTTTCCGACTCTGAGGTGACATGGAGTGACTTTGTGACCAACACTGAAGTGACATTGCTTTCGCAACGTTTTTACGGCAGACTTTTTTCCGGGGTGGTTTGCCATTGCCTTCCCCAGTCATCTACACTTTCCCCCCAAGAAAGCTGGGTACTCATTTGACCGACCTCGGAAGCCATGTTGGGTTCAAACTTTATTTTTAGATAGGATGGCATTGAAGGCCCCAGAGATCTACAGAACAACATAAAAGAGAAAGGGGGGGAGGAGAGAGAAGTTCCTTCCCCTCTGCAGGAGCTCACAAGCTAAGTTTAGACCCTGGGAGAGGAAAAATACAAGCAGGAAGGAAATACACAAAGGGGCGGGGAATCCTGGAAGACCACAAGTACGGAGCATGTGCCGGATTCCCCACCCCTCCCTCCTCCCATACCCTACCCCCACCACCTTCATCCCTCCTATACATCCTTGGCTCTTGAACAAAGCAGGAGTCAAATGCTACCTTGAAGACCAACCCATTTTTATTTAGAACGCAAGCTTTCATGTGCTCTTAAGCACACTTCCTCAGACAAGGAATCCGGCACAGCGAGCAAAGCCATACATAGCTGAGCAGAGCCATACATAGCTGGTAGGCAGTGGCCCAGAATGCAACACGGTACAGATTTAAGAACCAGTGACAGTGAAGTGAAATTATCTGGTAGGCCAGTGGTTTAGAATGTAAAATGGTACAATGATAGAATAGTCAAATTAACAAATGGAGCAAACCTTTGATCTGAGTAGAAGGAGCATGCGAAAGCAACAAAACAGCAGTATGTCAAAATGTGAGATTGTCTGTCAATGACAACGGGAGATGGGTTCAATATATGTAATGGGCTAAGCAACCAAAGTCCCCGTTTGAGCGTGTCAATACAGCTAAAAGAGAAATACGTTGGATAGTGGTGTTCTGGTCCACCTCATTTACTTTTTAACACAAAAACATCGTTCTAGTTTGCCATAGGAAAAAGGAATACAATAAAATATAGCGATGTAATGAGATATACAGCCAATATCCCTATTTTGAGCATGTCAACACAAATAATGATACTGATACACAATTCTTGGCTCTGATCTCTTCCCCCACCCCCTCGCCCCAGTAACGCGCTTTTCTCCTCCCCACAAGGTGCTTTTGCAACCACTGCAACTGAGAAGAGAAGGATGAAGAGCAGAGAAAATGGGAAAGGGCAGACGTCACGCCCCCCCTTCATTCTCCACCCCCCCCCCACAGCTAGGGTTGCCAATCCCCAGGTGGGGGGCCAAGGATCCCCCGGTTTGGAGGCCCGCCCCCCACTTCAGGCTCATCAGAAAGGGGGGGGGGAGGTAAATGTCTGCTGGGCACACCGTTGTTCTCTATGGAGACTGATTAGGTTTGCCAAGTCCAATTCAAGAAAATATCTGGGGACTTTGGGGGTGGAGCCAGGAGACTTTGGGGGTGGAGCCAGGAGATATTAGGGGTGGAGCCAAGATCAAGGGTGTGACAAGCATAATTAAACTCCAAAGGGAGTTCTGGACATCATATTTAAAGGGACAGCACACCTTTTTAAATGCTTCCTTCCATAGGAAATAATGAAGGATAGGGGCACCATCTTTTGGGGCTCATAGAATTGGAACCCCTGGTCCAATCTTTTTGAAACTTGGTGGGTATTTTGGGGAGAGGCACTAGATGCTATACTGAAAATTTGGTGCCTCTACCCCAAAATACAGCCCCCCCCCCAGAGCCCCAGATACCCACAGATCAATTCTCCATGATTTTCTATGGGAATAAATCTCTATAGGGAATAACAGAGTTCCCAGCAGACATTTCCCTCCCCTCCCCCCGCTTTCTGACGACCCTGAAACGGGGGGAGGGCCTCCAAACCGGGGGATCCCCTGCCCCCACCTGGGGATTGGCAACCCTAAGACTGATCCCCATAGGGTATAATGGAGAATTGATCCGTGGGTATCTGAGACTGGGGGAGGGGCTGTATTTTGAGATAAGAGGCACCAAATTTTCAGCATAGCATCCAGTTCCTCTCCCTAAAAAGCCCTTCCAGGGGGTCCAATGCGATGAGCCCCCAAAGAAGGTGCCCCTGCCCATTATTTCCAATGGAGGGGAGGCCTCGAAAAGGTGTGCGGTCCCTTTACCTATGGCCAGAATTTCCTTTGGAGTTGAATTGTGCTCGCCACACCCTTGCTGCTGGCTCCACCCCCAAAGACCCCAGATATATCCTAAATCGGACTTGGCAGCCCTCCCCCACACACCAAAATAGCACAGAATTGTCTCGCCACGGTTTTTGACTTTATTATTATTATTATTTTAAAGCTCAAGTGGCTAACTTTGGTTCTTTTTAAGCCTTCAAAAAAAGGCATTCTCTGGCACGCGTCAGCAGATCATGAGAACAAGACGCATGGGCATGCGCAAAGGCGTTCTTCACCTCCCACCCCGTTGTAGTGCGGCATTTTCCGGGTTGGGCTGTGAGTCACCGTTGCCGCTTTCCACAGATATCCCTTCTGGCCGCTGCCGTTTATTCGTGCATGTCCTCCCCCCCGCAGAAGTGCTCCCACACCCATATCATTCCTTTTTCCCCCCCAGCCCACACCCCCCTCTCCAGCGCCAGCAGCTCCAGGCCACGCGGTGCGCTCACAAAAAACACACACTCGGGTTTGTTGTGCAATGCCAGAAGGAAGGGAAAGGTCCCCATGTGCAAGCACCAGTCGTTTCCGACTCTGGGGTGACGGCGCTTTCACGACGTTTTCACGGCAGACTTTTGACGGGGTGGTTTGCCTTTGCTTTCCCCAGTCATCTACGCTTTCCCCCCAAGCAAGCTGGGGATTCCTCTGACCGACCTCGGAATAGGGTTGCCAAGTCCAATTCAAGAAATATCTGGGGACTTTGGGGGTGGAGCCAGGAGACTTTGGGGGTGGAGCCAAGATCAAGGGTGTGACAAGCAGAATTAAACTCCAAAGGGAGTTCTGGCCATCACATTTAAAGGGACGGCACACCTTTTCAATTCCTTCCTTCCATAGGAAATAATGAAGGATAGGGGCACCTTCTTTTGGGGCTTATAGAATTGGACACTCTGGTCCAATCTTTTTGAAACTTGAGGGGTATTTTGGGGAGAGGCACTAGATGCTATCAGCCGCTGTGGCCGGACCTGCCTGTCCCACATTGGTCTTGTCAGCCACCAGCGAGCCTGCAGCAAACGTGGGCTATTGCACCCTTCTTAAATCTTCGTTCGCGAAGCCAAGCCGAGAGAGAGAGAGAGAGAGAGAGACTAGATGCTATACTGAAAATTTGGTGCCTCTACCCCAAAATACAGCCCCCTCCAGAGCCCCAGATACCCACAGATCAATTCTCCATGATTTTCTATGCGAATAAATCTCCATAGGGAATAACAGAGTTCCCAGCAGACGTTTCCCTCCCCTCCCCCCCGCTTTCTGACGACCCTGAAGCGGGGGGAAGGCTTCCAAACCGGGGAATCCCCTGCCCCCACCTGGAGATTGGCAACCCTACCTCGGAAGGATGGAAGGCTGAGTCAACCTCGAGCCGGCTAGCTGAAAAACCAGCTTCCGCCGGGGATCGAACTCAAATCGTGAGCAGAGTTTAGGACTGCAGTACTGCAGCTTTAACACTCTGCGCCACAGGGCTCTTTTGCAATGCCAGAACCCACCCAGAAACGCGCCAAGCTAGCCAGCCCCGCGGTCTGCTCCAAGCAGCCGTTCCTGGAAGTTCTGGGAATTTCGATTCCCCCCCCCCCCTCTTCTTTCCCTGCTGGGAAAATGGTCTCCAAACGCACAGCTCCGAATGTGGAAGAGCGACCGTGTGTGCGGGATTAAGACGCGGGTTCCCACCGATTGCAAAAACCT
Source organism: Heteronotia binoei (assembly GCF_032191835.1). Taxonomy (NCBI): domain Eukaryota; kingdom Metazoa; phylum Chordata; class Lepidosauria; order Squamata; family Gekkonidae; genus Heteronotia; species Heteronotia binoei. The sequence goes on along the minus strand of NC_083228.1, from coordinate 140,875,168 downwards.
TGACTTGAGCCGAAAGCGTTCCCCTCCCCCGCCTTTTGACATCCGCCGACTTCACCGCGGGAGGAGAGCGCCAGGTTCGAATCCTTCACCACCGAAGGAGAGCGCGAGGATCCATCGCAAAGTCCTCCGGAGCAAGGCGCAGAGAGCCGCTCTCTTGCCCGGTGAATTTCACGGCAGGGAAGAGGGAATTTGGGAAACAGCGTCCTGCGAGCCTTGCGTCTCTTTATTTGTATCCTGCCTTCTCCCCTACCCACAGTGGGGCTTACAGCGTTTCTCTTCTCCTCTATTTTGCTGCCGCAACAACCCTGCAAGGTAGGTTAGGCTGAGAACGTGGGACGGATCGCCCGGCCCGTTTCCCATGGCAGAGTGGAGATTCGAACCTGGGACTCCCAGATCTTAGTCCGATCCACCACTAACCACTACACGCCTCTCTATCAGCACACCGTTTTAGTTGATTCCATTAAAACATCAATACGCAAAAGGGTGTGTGTGTGTGTGTGTGGTTATGTTGGAAGTGGGGGATTTGCATCCAATTGAGGACCAGGGTACGATACGCACTCTGCACATGCTCAAGGCGCTGCCTTCTTTCCTACTGGCCGCATCCACGGTTGAGCAGAATTTCCCCACCTCCAGAAGGCTCAGTATCCCTGCTCTCTGTCTGTGGAGCCTCGTGTGCAAAAATTCTGGTATCAAAGCTGTGAGTTTCTGCACCGACTAGTTTGGTCTGGGGCCGTTTTTCCTGAGCGAAGACAAAAAATCCCTGAGTCGGAGGCCAAAAAATGGTGAGCTAGCTCACACTAACTCAGCTTAGAGGGAACACTGCTCAAGATGTGTGTGTGTGTGGGGGGGGGGATATTCTTAGTCCCCTGGTAGGAAAAATTCTCCTCTCCTTGGCGGTACAGTATCTTGTCCTTGGAAAGGCGCGCAGGCGCTCATATCTGGCTTCCCTGGTCCATGTTGGCAGGGGAAGAGCATGCACAAAGTCCCAGGTTCGATCCCCGGCACCTCCAGTTAAAAGGACCTGGCGGGTGGTAGGTGATGGGAAAGACCTCAGCCAGAGACCCTGGAGAGACACGGCTAGACGATACCATCCTGGTGTGTCAAGGGCCGGGGGGGGGGGGTTTCCTGTATTCACGCGTGTCCCTGCCAGCGTCTCACGCCCAAACGCGCGCGGAGAGGCTCCCTGTCAAAGCTGCATACTGCGGTTCTTACGCCGCTGCGCTTTACGCGCTCCTTCTTGGCGCTTTACGCGTCCTCCCGGCGCGCTTGGCCTCTGACCGACGTTTTTTGCAAGCCGCTGCTAGATCAGCGGCGGCCAAACGGCGGCTTGGGAGCGCCATGTCCTTCACACATATTGTGTAGCTCTCAAAGCCTCCACCGCCCCGTCGGCCACCTTGGGGAAAAAAGCCTTTCTCTCTTTCAATCGCTTCTCCAAACCCAGCCAGCCGGCAGCTTGGAGAACGCGTTTCAAGTTGCTTTCTTCCCACCCCTCCTTCCCGTGCCCTTCTCTTCCGAAGGCTGTGGGACCCCGAATAATTTCCTTCACACGTATGGTGTGGCTTTCAAAGCCCCCCCCCCCCCGCCCCGTCGGCCAGCTTGGAGAAAGCCTCTCTCTCTTTCAATCGCTTCTCCAAAACCCAGCCAGCCGGCGGCTTGGAGAACGCATTTCAAGTTGCTTTCTTTCCACCCCTCCTTCCCGTGCCCTTCTCTTCCGAAGGCTGTGGGACCCCGAATAATTTCCTTCACACGCATTGTGGGGCTCTCAAAAGCACCCCCCCGCCCCCCAAAATCACTTCTCCGAATACCCAGCCAGCCAGTGGCTTGCAGAATGCATTTCAAGCTGCTTTCTTTCCACCCCTTCCTCCCCTGCCCTTCTCTCCCGAGCACGATGCCCGGCGTCTCCCCGGGACTGGCAGCTGCATCGCCCCCACGGATCAAGCGCTTCGCCCAGCCCAGCGGTGCCCAAGGCTCGAGAGAAGGAAAGACGCCGTTTCCCATCCCTCCTCCAAAAGCGCATGGCGCATGCTCGCTCGCGCCCCTCTTCCCTGCCTAGCAATGGTGCAGCCCTCTTCCCTGGAGGTCCGGGTGGATTTTTCCATGACGCCAGCCTGGGCTCTTTTGTTTACCCGCAGAGCGAGCGGGGCAGCGCCTTGGCGGCTTGCAAATGTTTGCAAACGGCCGTTTCCCTGCTGCCCCACCCCGTCCCCCCGAGGCTCTGCGTGCATGCGCTGCGCCTCATGCGCCTGGGAAGGGGAAGGGAGGGGAGAAGGCGGAGGCGGCTCCCTATTTTGTTTCAAGGGACTGGCATCCATTTTGAGCCGGCCATGCGGGTGGAATGCAAGTCCCCCTTTCCTCTCCGTGGCGCACGGATTTCTGCACCTATGCCGCACCAGTTACGGTTGCCAGGTCTGTGTTGGAAGTGGATCCAGAAAAGGGCGGGGCTTGGGGAGGGGAGGGGCCTCCGCGTGGGACAGTGCCCCAAAGTCCACCCTTCTCAGCAGCCATTTTCTCCAGGGGCAAAGAAAAACAAGAGGTTCCCATAAACAAAGCAGGAGTCAAGTGGCACCTTTAAGACCAACCCAGTTTTATTTAGCGCTTAAGCTTTTGTGTGCTCTCTAAGCACACTTCATCAGAGGAGGAATCCGGCACAGTGAGCAGAGCCGTACATAGCTGAGCAGAGCCATCCATAGCTGGTAGGCAGTGGCCCAGAATGCAACATGGGACGGATTGAAGAACCAATGACAGCGAAGTAAAATGATCTGGTAGGCAGTGGGTTAGAATGCGAAATGGTACCATGACAGAATAGTGAAATTAACCAATGGGGCAAACCTTTGATCTGAGTAGCATGGGCATGCGAAAGCAACAAAACAGCAGCAAGCAGTCAACAAACTGAGCAAACCTTTGATCGGAGTAGGATGAGCATGTGAAAGCAACAGAACAGCAGTATGTTAAAATGTGAGAGTGTCTTGTCAATGACAATGGGAGATGGGTTCAATATATGTAATGGGATAAGCAGCCAAAGTCCCTGTTTGAGTGTGTCAATACAGCTAAAAGAGAAATATGTTGGATAGTGGTGTTCTGGTCCACCTAATCTACTTTTTGACATGTAAACATCATTCTACTTTGCCACAGGAAAAAGGAATACAATAAAATATAGTGAAAATGGGTAAAGTATATGTAATGAGATATAGAGCCAATGATTACACAATTCTAAAAGAGAAACACATTGGAATACTGTGGATGTATAGCTATATATATACACACACACACATATACATATATCTCGGTATATATACTGAGAGTATATATGTCAGTGCAATATCTCAGTATCAACCACCGGATAATTATAGTTCCTTTACACATTACAGGGTATATGCAAACTATTTATCATGCATCAGCATCCACTTCATATATATAAGACAAAAACCAGAATCCAAAATACAATATTCAAAACTGGAAACAAGAGTCCTTTCTATTCCCCCAAACAGTCTGCTGTATATAATTCCTAAGGGGACTTTGGGGGTGGATCCAGGAGAGGGGCCTCAGCATGCGGCAATGCCCAAGAGTCCACCCTTCCCAGCAGCCATTTTCTCCAGGGGAGCTGGTCCCTGCCAGCTGGAGATCAGTTGTAAAAGCGGGAGATCTCCAGGCCCCACCTGGAGACTGGCAACCCTAAGGCGCCACAGCATGGGGGAGAAGGGGAGGTGCATGAGCTTCGGCTCCTGTTCACCCTTGCTGCGGCTTTGCAGAAACTCGCTTGTTTTTGCCTCTCCTTCCCGTGTCTGCCGGCTGTGTGAAAGGGCAAATCTTAGCTGGAACTGTTGGAACGGCTGACTTCGACTTGCTGGAAACCACGCGTTCCAAAGGGCGCTGCAGCCATGCTAGGCGGCTTTACTCCAAAGTAAGTCTTGTGGATTTCCACCAGCCTTGCTTCGTCACAAATGCGCTTGGAATGGCCAAATCCCCCCTGGCCACATTGGACGCCATGCGGATCTCAACAGAGAAATTAACAGATGAAGCTGCCTCCTACTGAATCAGACCCTCAAAGGTCCATCGAAGTCAGTCTTGTCTACTCAGACTGGCAGCGGCTCTCCAGGGTCTCAAGCGGAGGCTTTTCACGCCTATTTGCCTGGAGGTGCGACTCAAGGGCCCGAATACCCCCTCTCGCACGTTCAAACCCCTCGCGAGCAGTGTTCCCTCTAAGCTGTGAGCCTGAGTCAGCTCACAGATTTTTAGCCTCCCGCTCAGACCTTTGTGTCTTAGCTCAGAAATAAGAGCACGCTCATTGGTGCGGGAGCTAACAACTTTCATGCCAGTAGCTCCCAAAGTAGATCTTTTGCTCACAAGGCTGTGCAGCTTAGCGGGAACACTGCTCATGAGTTATCTGCTAGATCAGGGGTGGCCAAACCGTGGCTTGGGGGCCGCGTGTGGCTTCCATCACACCTATTGTGCGGCTCTCAAAGCCCCCAGTGCCCTGTTTGGCCAGCTTGGAGGAAAGCATTTCTCTCTCTTTAAATCCCATCTCCAAGCCAAGTCAGTCGGTGGCTTAGAGCAGGGGTGGCCAACGGTAGCTCTCCAGATGTTTTTTTTTTTTGCCTACAACTCCCATCCGCCTCAGCCATTGGCTGTGCTGGCTGGGGCGGATGGGGAGTTGTAGGCAAAAAACATCTGATAGATAGATAGATAGATGAATTTATTGTCATTGTTCTCAACAAAAAGAGAGCAACGAAATGAGGTGCTCTTCCACAAACATACCAACACATCAAACACACATATTCATAAACCATTTAAATACATCTGAAACCATTAAACCATTTAAACCATTAAAACCATTTAAATACATCTAAAACGGATAAACATTCATAAAACCATTAAAACCATTTAAACCATTAAATAAACATTCATAAAACCATTAAACATTCATAAAACCATTAAAACCATTTAAACCATTAAATACATCTAAAACAGATAATCCTTCATAACCCTGCATTTAACCTAACCACAGCACTTGGATAGAAACTGTCCTTAAATCTGTTTGTCCTAGCCTTCAACACTCTATATCGTCTACCTGACGGTAAGATCTCAAAAAGCAAATGGCCCAGATGTGTATGGTCCCTTAGGATCATTTGTATCTTCCTTTTACATGCCATATTATACAGATCCACCAATGAGGGGAGAGAACATCCACAAATCTTTTGTGCTCTTCTCGTCACTCTTTGGAGCACCCTTCTCTCTGCTGGAGCGCTACCGTTGGCCACCCCTGGCTTAGAGAATGCATTTAAAGTTGCTTTCTTTCCACCCCTCCCTCCCTTTGCCTTCCTGGGGCTCTCAAACGTTTATCCCATGTGGCTCTTGCATTTGGCCATCCCTGTGCTAGATTTGTTTTTTTCACCCACCCTCTCTGAGCTGGAAAGGTTCAAGTCATTCTCCTCTAGGGTTGCCAAGTCCAATTCAAGAAATATCTGGGGACTTTGGGGGTGGAGCCAGGAGACATTAGGGGTGGAGCCAAGTTCAAGGCTGTGACAAGCATAATTGAACTCCAAAGGGAGTTCTGGCCATCACACCTTTTCAATTCCTTCCTTCCATAGGAAATAATGAAGGATGGGGCACCTTCTTTTGGGGCTCATAGAATTGGACCCCCTGCTCCAATCTTTTTGAAACTTGGTGGGTATTTTGGGGAGAGGCACTAGATGCTGTACTGAAAATTTGGTGCCTCTATCTCAACAAACAGCCCCCCAGATACCCGCAGATCAATTCTCCATGATTTTCTATGGGAACAAATCTCCATAGGGAATAATAGAGTTCCCAGCAGACATTTCCCTCCCCTCCCCCCCGCTTTCTGAAGACCCTGAAGGGGGGGGGGGCCTCCAAACCGGGGGATCCCCTGCCTCCACCTGGGGATTGGCAACCTTATTCTCCTCCCATTAGCCCTGTCAAAATTTCGCCTGTAGACCCCTCGGGGCAGGGAGCTCTACGGCGCAGCTCCGTTCTTGGCGCCACACGAATCAGGATCACCCTGCTTCAAGATCGTAACATTTGGACGAAATCCAGCCGGCTGGAAATGTCGACGATGCCAAAACGGGGGAGGAGAGCAAAAGGGCAGATGGGCGGTGGAATCATGGAAATGGGGATGAGAGAAGGGCAGAATCTTCGCTGGGGAGAGGCCAGCTGCAGAAAGGCACCAACCTGGGCGAGAAAGGGCTCAGTCAACCCCTTCATCCGCCCCAGTTGTCCATCTTAGCAACGGAGCCAAGCCGGGGGGCGGGGGGGGGGGACAGGGCGACCCAAGCTTTTTGCAACGGATAGGAAAGCGATTTTGCAATCGCGAGGAAAGCGATTCCCTCAATAGGAGAAGTGGTTGGACATTTATTGGGGGGGGGGGGGAAGCAGATGAGGAAGAAATGGGGGCGCAGCGCTTGTAAAAAGATGGAGGGGGGGGCGTGGGGAGAAGAGAGAAGGCGAGACAAGCTTGCACGTAGAGAGACTTACCGGGAATCACGTTTGCACGCGCAAAAAAAAAGCAAGCCACCAAGCCCCACAGATCGGTTTATTTCGCATGCAAAAAAAAAGGGTGGGGAGTTTTCTTGCAGTGGAGTGGGGGGGGGGGGAATCCGGATTTGTACGCCCGAAAAGAAAGCAAACCCCGCGTCCCTTCGGTTGGACACGCAGAAGGGGTTTTTTTCCTTGGCGTGTGGAGGGGGGGAATACGAATCTGGGATCCGTCCTGTTAAAAACTGCCCCCGCGAAACAAAATTGGAAAAAAACAACAACGAAGAGGCGCGTTGCAATCCCCCGTCCCCCCCCTCTTCTTTTTTTTTTTACTAGCTGCCTCCTACTCCGCTTCTCCTAAAAGCCCCCCTTCTTCTCCAACGCGCCCCCCCCTCCAACAAGGACGCCCCCTCCCCGGTGCCAAATTCCAACAGGGCGATGGCGTCGGTTCCAGCCAGGGGCGATCCAGGCGAAGTCAAACGGCTCCCTCCCTGCGCCGTCGACGCGTCGTCCCCTTTGGTTTCCTCCACACCTCCTCCCCCCCCCCCCACAGGCTCGGCAACGCTATGGGCCTCCTCGCGAGCAAGCATCGGGGCGAGGGGCGCGGAAAAGAACCCGAAAGGGGTGCGCCTGGGCGCGCCCACGCGGCGCGCGTCCCCGCCGTCGGCGCGAACTTCCCCCGCGGAACTCCCCGGTTGCGAGAACTAGGGTTGCCAATCCCCAGGTGGGGGCAGGAGATCCTCCGGTTTGGAGGCCCTTCCCCCCCTTCAGAGTCGTCAGAAAGTGGGGGGGGGGAGAAAAATGTAGGCTGGGCACTCCATTTGTCCTTATGGAGACCGATTCCCCAAAGGGTACCCTGGAGAATACATCCGCGGCGCTCTGGGGGGACTGTTTCTGAAGGTAGAGGCACCGGATTTTCAGCATGGCATCCAGTCCCTCTCCCCCAAACACCCTCCAAGTTTCAAAAAGAGTGGACCACAGGGTCCAATTTTATGAGCCCCCAGAGCAGGTGCCCCTCTCCTTTATTATTTCCAATGGAATCCTAGAGTTGGAAGGGACCTCCAGGGTCATCTAGTCCACCCCCCTGCACAATACAGGAAACTCACAAACACCTCCCCCTACATTCACAAGATCTAGGGGGGCGGTATTTAAAAGGCGCGCAGTCCCTTTTCAGTGTGATGGCCAAAACTCCCTTTGCAGTTCAATCGTGCTTGGCACAAGCTTGCTCCTGGCTCCACCCCCCAAAGTCTCTTGGCTCCACCCCCCAAAGTCTCCAGGCTCCACCCCCAAAGTCCCCATTTATTTCTTGAGTGGGACTCGGCAACCCTATGCAAGACGGAGTGCCGCGGCCGTCTTATTTCTCCGGGCACCCAGCAGCGACACGTGTGTGTTCTCTCGCACGTGCTCCCGTGCACGGGTCTGGGGCGCCGGGGCCCCGTCGGGGGAGAGCTAGAGGCGCCCTAGGAGCGGACTTCCTTCCACGGACTCTTCTCCACGCTTCGCGCCCGTTTTTCTCTGAGACTGCAGAAGCTTCCCGGGCAGAACCTCGTTCCCCCCCCCTCCAAACGGCCGGACCAGCTGCCCGAAGCTTAACGCGTGTTGGACACTCCAGGCGAATTCGCAAGGCAATGCCCTTCTGGATCGGAGAAGCAGGCCTAACCGTTCCCCGTTCTCCCCGTCTGGCGGCCTCCCCTTCTCGTTGCAACCGTCTCCGCCCCCCCCCCTCCCTCCGGTTGCAAAACCACCCTATCCCCTCCCTCTGTAAGACGCCGTTTCTTTCAGACGTGCTGGAATTCCCGGAGAGAGTTGTCTTGCAGAGGAACGCTTCGGCCGCTAGGCGCCGCTACTGTGCGCAGCGAGGGAAGGCGGGGCGTGGAGCGGCGCTTTATCCAGCAACCGGTTTTGCAGCTCTAGCAAGGCTGGGCACAAGCTTGCTCCTGGCTCCACCCCCCAAAGTCTCTTGGCTCCACCCCCAAAGTCCCCGATTCTGTAACCCGCTCAGAGGGTACTTGGACTCCGAGTGGCTGCCCCCACGTGGCGTCCCGACCTTGGCTTTTTTGCTCTGCGACCCCACTGATGTATCCTAGTTTCATCTTTCTATACAAAAAGCCAGGGCTTTGGGGGTAGGAAAAAGCCCAGCAGGGACTTATTTGCATATTAGGCCACACCCCCTAAGAGCGCCATTGTTTCACATAGGGCTTTTTGTGGAAAGGGAATCATTTACATATTAGGCCACCCACCCTGACACCAAGCAAGCTGGAACTGCCCTCCGGCTCAAAAAAAGCCCTGGAAAAAGCAGTTTGCATTTCGTCCCTTATTTATTCATGCGGATCCACATTTGAGCCCAGTGGCACCTTTAAGACCAAGGTAGAAGCTTCCTGTGCATGAAAACAAAAGCTTATATCCAGAATTCAACTCTCCCCCCACCCCCCCCAACAAGTCGGGTTCTTCTACAGAGGCGGGCAATAGCAAACCACCTCCGAATGTTTCTTGCCTTGAAAACCCCGCAGTTGCCCCTACGAGTCAGCCGGGACTTGTTGGTACTTGCCCCTCTCACACACAAACGACAAACAGAGCTATTCCCACCCCCCTCCACCGCCAAGCTATCTTTAAAGGAAAAGGAGTGTCTATTAGGGACTGCTGGGAACCTCTTTGCAAGGCGAATGTGTTTCGCTTGGGGGTAGGGTGAATTCACAGGAATAAGCAACCTTAAAGGGGGTGGGATAGATTCACGGAGGAAAAAATTCAGGCGGGTAGCCGTGTCGGGTCAACCTTGCTTAGTTTAGAAAAACGGTAAGACCCCAGCAGCAGCAGCAGAAGAAGTACGATTTATATCCCGCCCTTCACCCTGAATCTCGGCGTTTCAGAGCGGCTCACAATCTCCTTTATCTTCCTCCCCCACAACAGGTGACTGGGGCCGAGAGAGCTCTCCCAGAAGCTGCCCTTTCAAGGGCTGCCAATAAGGTTGCCAAGTCCAATTCAAGAATTATCTGGGGATTTGGGGGTTGGAGCCAGGAGGCTTTGGGGGTGGGGCCAGAAGACATTGGGGGTGGAGCCAAGAGCACGGTTGTGACAAGCAGAGTTGAACTCCAAAGGGAGTCTTGGCTTTCACATTTAAAGGGACCGCACACCTTTTCAACGCCTTCCCTCCCTTGGAAATAATGAAGGAGAGAGGCACCTTCTTCGGGGGCTCATAGAATTGGCCCCCTGGTCCAATCCTTTTGAAACCTGCAGGGTGTTTTGAGGAGAGGCACTGGATGCTATGCTGAAAGTTTGGTGCCTCCACCTCAAAACACACCCCCACACCCAGAGCCCCAGATACCCACAGATCAATGCTCCATTATACCCTATGGCAGGGGTCCTCAAACTACGGCCCGCGGGCCAGATGCAGCCCGCTGAGGAGGTTTATGCGGCCCGCCGGGTTATGGCAAAATCAGACCGGAAGTGACGTTCGACCTAAACTCGCGTTAGCAACGCACACTTCCGGCACTGGGCTGAGGCGGCGGAGACAGAGTGTGAGGTGATACCGAGGTGAGGTGAGTTCCCAGGCTGGGGTGTGTGGTGTGGGGAAGGGAGAGAGATGCAGAAGACGGAGAACTGACGGCCCGCGGCCTTGTACAGTAATGGCAGTTCGGCCCTCCAACAGTCTGAGGGACAGTGAACTGGCCCCCTATTTAAAAAGTTTGAGGACCCCTGCCCTATGGGAATCGGTCTCCATAGGGAATAATGGAGTGCCCAGCAGACATTTTCCTCCCCTCCTCCCTCTTTCTGATGACTCTGAAGCAGGGGGAGGGCCTCCAAACTGAGAGATCCCTTGCCCCTACCTGGGGATTGGCAACCCTAGTTGCCAACCTCCAGGTGAGGCCTGGATATCCCCAACATTGCATCTGATTTCCAGACGGTAGAGATCACTTCTCCTGGAGGAAGTGGTCGCTCTGGAGGGTACACTCTTACGGCATTATACCCTACGGAAGTCTCTCCCCCCAAAAAATCCTGCCCTGTCTTGGCTCCACCCCCAAATCTCCAGGGGTTTCTTCACTAGGGCAGCCAAGTCCAATTCAAGAAATCTCTGGGGACTTTGGGGGTGGGGCCAGGAGCAAGGTGGTGACAAGCACAATTGAACTCCAAAGGGAGGTATGCCATCACACTTAAAGGGACCGCACACCTTTTACATGAACATAAGAGAAGCCATGTTGGATCAGGCCAGTGGCCCCTCAAGTCCAACACTCGGTGTCATACAGTGGCCAAAAAACCCAGGTGCCATCAGGAGGTCCACCAGTGGGGCCAGGACACTAGAAGCTCTCCCGCTGTGCCCCCCCCCCAAGCACCAAGAATACAGAGCATCACTGTCTCAGACATAAGAACATAAGAGAAGCCATGTTGGATCATGCCAATGGCCCATCCAGTCTGACACTCTGTGTCACACAGTGGCCAAAAAAACCAGGCACCATCAGGAGGTCCACCAGTGGGGCCAGGACTCTAGAAGCCCTCCCACTGTGCCCCCCCCCCCACAAGCACCAAGAATACAGAGCATCACTGTCTCAGACATAAGAGAAGCCATGTTGGATCAGGCCAATGGCCCATCCAGTCCAACACTCTGTGTCACACAGTGGCCAAAAAGAACAGGTGCCATCAGGAGGTCCACCGGTGGGGCCAGGACACTAGAAGCCCTCCCACTGTGCCCCCCCCCCAGCTCCAAGAATACAGAGCGTCACTGCCCCAGACATAAGAACATAAGAGAAGCCATGTTGGATCATGCCAATGGCCCATCCAGTCTGACACTCTGTGTCACACAGTGGCCAAAAAAACCAGGCACCATCAGGAGGTCCACCAGTGGGGCCAGGACTCTAGAAGCCCTCCCACTGTGCCCCCCCCCCCACAAGCACCAAGAATACAGAGCATCACTGTCTCAGACATAAGAGAAGCCATGTTGGATCAGGCCAATGGCCCATCCAGTTCAACACTCTGTGTCACACAGTGGCCAATATATGTGTGTGTGACACACACACACATATATATACTGTGGTTAATGGCCACTGATGGACTTCAGCTCCATATTTTTATCGAATCTCCTCTTAATGCAGGCTGTGCTTGTAGCCACCACCACCTCCTGTAACAATGAATTCCACGTGCCTTCCCTCCATTGGATAGGGGCACCATCTTTGGGGGCTTTTAGAATTGGATCCCCTTGTCCAATCTATTTGAAACTTGGAGGGTGTTTTGAGGAGAGCTGCTGAATGCTATGCTGAAGATTTGGTGCCTCTACCTCTAAAAACAGCCACCCCCCCCCCCACCGAGCCCCAGATGCCTATGGATCAATTTTCTGTTATAAATACAGGTGGTGGCAGGGGGTTCCCTGGTTTGGAGGCCCTCCCCCCGCTGCAGGGCCATTAGAAAGTTGGGGTGGGGAGGGAAATATCTGCTGGGCACTCCATGATTCCCTTTGGAGATCAATTCCCATAGGGTATAATGGAAGATTGAGCCGCGGTTATCTGGGGCTCAGGGGGAACTGTTTTAAAAGATAAAGGCACCACATTTTCAGCATAGCATCCAACGCCCCTCTTCAAAATACCTTCCAAGTTTCAAAAGAATTGGACCAGGGGGTCCAATCCAATGAGCCGCCAAAGAAGATGTCCCTATCCTTCATTATTCCCAATGGAGGGAAAGCATTTAAAAGGTGCTGGTCCCTTTAAATGTGATTTTAAAGGTGATGGCCAGAACTCCCTTCAGAGTTCAATCATGCTTGTCACACCCTTGCCCTGGCTCCACCCCCAAAGTCTCCTGGCTCCACCCCCAAACTCCCCTGGCTCCACCTCAAAGTCTCCTGGCTCCACCCCCAAAGTCTCCTGGCTCTACTCCCAAAAAATCCGGCCACATTCCCCAGATTCCACTCCCAAATCTCCAGGAGATTTCCAACCTGGATCTGGCAAGTCCGCCTCCCTCCCATCCCACCCCCTAATTTTTCTCCAGGTCAGTTTTGCCAGGGATCCTGGAGAAGTTGGTTTCTTTGTTTTTGGCTAGCTTCTGGGCTTGGAGCAGTGGTCACTAGCTGTGCGTGTAGGAGGGAGATATGAACTAAGGGAGGACAGGGGAAGTATTTGTGAGTTTCTTGCATTGTGCAGGCGGTTGGACTAGATGACCCCGGAGATCCCTTCCAACTCTATGAATTTCTGACTCTGCAAATAAAACCCAGGTGTTTTGCACAGCAGTGGGGAGGTGGGGGAGGATTCCTCCAGCTTCCTCGGAAAGGCTCCAGCCATGAAGGAGGAAACAGGATACGTATTTTATTTGGAGTCATTGTGCTGCTCTAAGCCCACAAGGGCCTGGGGACTGCCCCCCAGCCCGACAGCCAATGAGGCAAAAGTGGGACTTCACACATGATGCACGGCTTGCTGTGGGTGGCAGCCCAGTTTTGACAAGACACCACACGTGGGCAAAGTCCCATAGGAAACAGTTCTGTTGTAATATTAGCCTGAAAATACCCAGATCTATCTATCTATCTATCTATCTATCTATCTATCTATCTATCTATCTATCTATCTATCTATCTATCTATCTATCTATCTATCTATCTATCTATCTATCTATCTATCTATCTATCTATCTATCTTCCATCTATCTATCTTCCATCTATCTATCTATCATCTATCTATCTATCTATCTATCTATCTATCTATCTATCTATCTATCTATCTATCTATCTGTCTGTCTGTCTGTCTGTCTGTCTGTCTGTCTACCATCTCACAAAACCTTTAATGGCATAATCTGTCTTTCTGTCTATCATCTATCTATATCTATCTATCTTTGTATCATCTATCTGTCTTTCTCTGTCTATCTATCATCATCATCTCACAAAACCTTTATTGGCATAATCTATCTATCTATCTATCTATCTATCTATCTATCTATCTATCTATCTATCTATCTATCTATCTATCTATCTATCTATCTATCTAGCTGTCTAGCTGTCTGTCTGTCTGTCTGTCTGTCTGTCTGTCTGTCTGTCTACCATCTCACAAAACCTTTATTGGCATAATCTGTCTTTCTGTCTATCATCTATCTATATCTATCTATCTTTGTATCATCTATCTGTCTTTCTCTGTCTATCTATCATCATCGTCTCACAAAACCTTTATTGGCATAATCTATCTATCTATCTGTCTGTCTGTCTATCATCATCGTCATCTCACAAAACCTCTATTGGCATAATCTATCTATCTATCTATCTATCTGTCTGTCTGTCTGTCTGTCTGTCTGTCTGTCTGTCTGTCTGTCTGTCTGTCTGTCTATCTATCTATCATCTATCTATCTCAGTCACACAACCTTTATTGGCATAACCTGTCTGTCTGTCTGTCTCTCATCTATCCATCTCTCTATCATCTCCCTTCCTTCCTTCCTTCCTTCCTTCCTTCCTTGACAAGGAAGAGTTTTGCATTCTAAAAAGCAGTTCTACATTTTAAAGCACTATTCAGACAGATTGCTTGCTTTGCCCTTGTTTTGTTTGGTGGGACTTCAGCTGGAACACAGCCCTTGGAAATCCCCCCACAGCTGTTCCTCCCCCCTCCCCCTTTCTGTTTGGGATAATCCCTTGGTTTTGTATCCAGCCCATCTCAGCCCCCCCCCAACCCCTTTCTTTACGCCCTTGGGATAAAGGCTCTGGAGAGCTTCCTGCAATTCCCCCATAACAATAGCAAGAGGAAATGGTCTCTCATTCCTCCCATCCCCTGCTTCATAAAAGATCTGCATACTGGGCATTCATAGGTGGATTTAATGGATGCCCTTCCAAAGGTGACATGATGGCTTCAGAAGGTGGGGGAGGGGAGGTTGCAAAAGACACCCAAAATGCTTCCCTGTATGCCACTCCCCCCAAAAAGTATTGGGGCATGGGTTACAGGAAATGCCCCAGAATCCTTTTCTTACCCCCAAACATAAGAGAAGCCATGTTGGATCAGGCCAGTGGCCAAAACCCAGGTGCCATCAGGAGGTCCATCAGCGGGGCCAGAACTCCGGAAACCCTCCCACTGTTGCCCCCCAAACAACAAGAATACAAAGCACCACTGCTCCAGATATAAGAACATAAGAGAAGTCATGTTGGATTAGGCCAACAGCCCATCCAGTCCAACACTCTGTGTCACATAAGAACATAAGAGAAGCCATGTTGGATCAGGCCAATGGCCCCTCCAGTCCAACACTCTGTGTCACATAAGAACATAAGAGGAGCCCTGTTGGATCAGGCTAATGGCCCATCCAGTCCAACACTCTGTGTCACATAAGAACATAAGAGAAGCCATGTTGGATCAGGCCAATGGCCCCTCCAGTCCAACACTCTGTGTCACATAAGAACAGAAGAGAAGCCATGTTGGATCAGGCCAATGGCTCATCCAGTCCAACACTCTGTGTCACATAAGAACAGAAGAGAAGCCATGTTGAATCAGGCCAATGGCCCCTCCAGTCCAACACTCTGTGTCACTTAAGAACAGAAGAGAAGCCATATTGGATCAGTCCAGTGGCCCCTCCAGTCCAACATTCTGTGTCACATAAGAACAGAAGAGAAGCCATGTTGGATCAGGCCAATGGCCCCTCTAGTCCAGCATTCTGTGTCACATAAGAACATAAGAGAAGCCATGTTGGATCAGGCCAGTGGCCCCTCCAGTCCAACACTCTGTCACATAAGAACAGAAGAGAAGCCATGTTGGATCAGGCCAACAGCCCATCTAGTCCAACACTATATCACACATGGCCAAAACCCAGGTGCCATCAGGAGGTGAGGGGATAGAATCTTAGTGGTGGAAGAGGTCATATAGGTCATTCAGTCCAACCCACCGCTCAATGCAGGATCAGCCTTCAGCACCCCAGACAAGTGTTTGTCCAGCTGCTGCTTAAAAATTGCCAGTGAGGGATAGAATCATGCTCTACCAGCAGGACCAGAACGCCAGAAGGCCTCCTGTTGCCTACCCCCAGCATCAAGAATAGAGCATCACTGCTCCAGACACAAGAACATAAGCCATGTTGGATCAGGCCAATGGCCCATCCAGTCCAACACTCTGTATCACATAAGAACATAAGAGAAGCCATGTTGGATCAGGCCAATGGCCCATCCAGTCCAACACTCTGTGTCACATAAGAACATAAGAGAAGCCCTGTTAGATCAGGCCAGTGGCCCATCCAGTCCAACACTCTGTGTCACATAAGAACATAAGAGAAGCCCTGTTAGATCAGGCCAGTGGCCCCTCCAGTCCAACACTCTGTGTCACATAAGAACATAAGAGAAGCCATGTTGGATCAGGCTAATGGCCCCTCCAGTCCAACACTCTGTGTCACATAAGAACATAAGAGAAGCCCTGTTAGATCAGGCCAGTGGCCCATCCAATCCAACATTCTGTGTCACATAAGAACATAAGAGAAGCCATGTTGGGTCAGGCCAGTGGCCCCTCCATTCCAACACTCTGTGTCACATAAGAACATAAGAGAAGCCATGTTGGATCAGGCCAGTGGCCCCTCCAGTCCAACACTCTGTGTCACATAAGAACATAAGAGGAGCCATGTTGGATCAGGCCAGTGGCCCCTCCAGTCCAACACTCTGTGTCACATAAGAACATAAGAGAAGCCATGTTGGATCAGGCCAGTGGCCCCTCCAGTCCAACACTCTGTGTCACATAAGAACATAAGAGGAGCCATGTTGGATCAGGCCAATGGCCCCTCCAGTCCAACACTCTGTGTCACATAAGAACATAAGAGAAGCCATGTTGGATCAGGCCAATGGCCCATCCAGTCCAACACTTTGTGTTACACAGTGGCCAAAAAACCCAGGTGCCATCAGGAGGTCCACCAGTGGGGCCAGAACTCCAGAAGCCCTCCCACTGTTGCCCCCCAAGCAACAAGAATACAGAGCATCACTGCCCCAGACACAAGAATGTAAGAGAAGCCATGTTGGATCAAGAAAATGGCCCCTACAGTCCAACACTCTGTGCCACACAGTGGCCAAATGCCAGGGGCCATCAGGAAGTCCTCCAGCAGAGCCAGAACGCCAGAAGCCCTCCCACTGTTGCCCTCTCAAGCAGCCAGAATACAGAGTATCCCTGCCCCAGACACAAGAATGTAAGAGAAGCCATTTTGGATCAGGCCAGTCATCTTGCGGCTAACTGCTCTGAGATATAGTTGCCAGCTCCAGGTTGGGAAATCCAGACCGATTTGGGGAGGAGATCCTGAGGAGGGCTGAGTTTGGCGTGAGGAGCCAGTGTTCCCTCTAAGCTGAGCTAGCTCACGGCTTTTTAGCCTCCGGCTCACACGTTTTTGTCTTCGCTGGTCCAACCCTTTCGAAACTCGCAGGGTGTTCTGAGGAGAGTCGTCGGATGCTGTGCTGCAAATTTGGTGCCTCTACCTCAAAAAACAAACCCCACCCCCCACAAGAGCCCCAGATACCCACAGATCAATTCTCGATTACACCTTATGGGGATCGGTCTCCGTAGGGAATGATGGAGTGCCCGGCAGAGATTTCTCCCTCCACCCCCCTGCTTTCTGATGACCCAGAAGCAGGGAGAGGGCCTCCAAACCGGGCATCCCCTGCCCCCCGTCTGGAGATTGGCAACCCTACCCCACCCGGAGGCCGGCAACCCTGTTTGTCCCACTCTGTGACTGCATCTCTCGCACCTGGGCCCCGCGTTTCTCCCCAGCTGCAGAGTCTTTCCAGATCCTTCTTGCCCTTGTTTTAACTGGGTTACGCATCCCACAAGATTATGTGTAATTTGGGAGCGTGTGAGGGGAAGGCAGCATCAATCGTGAGGGGGATGCTGAAGCCAAAGAAAAGGGGTGGGGGTTTTTTTTGCAGAATCGGTTAGGAATGCAGCTTCTGGCTCTCCCCCAACCCTGCCAGGAGGACAGGCTGGAACAAGATCCCTCGGAAAGGCTTCGGAGCCAAAGCCGCTCCCGAGGTTGCTTTTCCCATGAATGATGTGTAATCTGGGAGCATGTGAAGGAAAAGGGAATGTCAGTCATGTCAGGGAACCCCGGGCTGTGGAAGAAATGGCGCTGGGTTTTGCAAAAATTGGGCCAGAACAGCCTAGTCTGGCTCCCCTCCAGCCCTGGATGGAAGACAGGTTGGAACAGAGCGGGATCACTAGGAAGAGCACTTGAAACATCACCAGACCAGCTGTACAACATGCTCTCCTCCCTTCTGTTTACAGGGGCTTTGGTGATTTCCCCCCCCACACACACACACCTTTCCTGCAGAGCCTCATGTGTCCCCCCCCCCCCACAGCTACATGGCGATTCTGGCACTTGCAGCTGCCGGATTTTTTTATACAAAACGGCTTGTTCCCCATCCAGCGATCTCTCAAAGCGCTGGCGGAGGGATGGCGTTAACCCGGGAAGTGGCATGACCATGTAAAGGCTCTTCAGCTGTCATGTTTCTCTCCCGCCTTTCCCTCTAGTGTGGGGTGGACCATGACGCTCCCTTTCCTCTTTGACCCTCACAACATCCCTGTGTGGTAAGTGAGGCAGAGAGAGAGAGAGAGAGGCTGCCAAGGTTACATGGTGAGCATTAGAGCTGAACAGGACTTGCACCCAGGACTCTCAGTTTCTCTTCTTCTAAACCAAGGGTAGCCAAACTGCGGCTCGGGAGCCACATGTGGCTCTTTCAAACATATTGTGTGGCTCTCCAAGCCCCTGGCTTTCTTTCTTTCTTTCTTTCTTTCTTTCTTTCTTTCTTTCTTTCTTTCTTTCTTTCTTTCTTTCTTTCTTTCCTTCCTTCCTTCCTTCCTTCCGTTTTCTTCCCTCCCTTCCTCTCTTTCTTTCTTTCTTTCTTTCTTTCTTTCTTTCTTTCCTTCCTTCCTTCCTTCCCTTTTCCTCCCTTTCTTTCTTTCTTTCCTTCCTTCCTTCCTTCCCTTTTCCTCCCTTTCTTTCTTTCTTTCTTTCTTTCTTTCTTTCTTTCTTTCTTTCTTTCTTTCTTTCTTTCTTTCTTCCTTCCTTTCTTCCTTCCCTTTTCCTCCCTCCTTCCCTCCCCCCTCCCTCTCTTTCTTTCCTTCCTTCCTTCCTTCCTTCCTTCCTTCCTTCCTTCCTTCCTTCCTTCCTTCCTTCCTTCCTTCCTTCCTTCCTTCCTTCCTTCCTTCCTTCCCTCCCTCCCTCCCTCCCTCCCTCCCTCCCTCCCTCCCTTCCTTCCTTCCTTCCTTCCTTCCTTCCTTCCTTCCTTCCTTCCTTCCTTCCTTCCTTCCTTCCTATCCTCCCTTCATGTCTTGCAGCTTTCAAACAACTGACATTCGTGTTGTCTGGCTTTCAGACATTTGGCATTTATTCTATATGGATCTTATGTTAAGCAAGTTTGGCCACCCCTGCTCTATATATTGTATCGTTATATTTTCAAGACTGTGTCTATTCACTAAAACCTACAAGTATATTGTTTGAAATACTATATATTTCACTAAAATATTGGATTTTCTTTTCAGATTATCATAATTGTTACTCTAGTACCTGGCGATTCATCTGTTTTGTTGTACCTTTTATGTCATGAGCCCTGCCGAGGAGGAGCTGGAAGGGTTAACAGACCTGGAAGAGTGGCCAGCCAGTTCCTCAGCTGAACAAACAGCAGCTGGCCCATCAATCACTCGCCAGGCACCAGTGTCAGCTGTTGACTGATCAATCTCCTCCAAGCTCTCCTCCTCCCATCTCAAGAGTTCGAAGCAGGTTCCGGAAAGAACTTTCAGAGCGAAGACATGAAGCACGCCGATGCTTCAGATCTCTCAGCCCTGAGTTCTAACAGAGTCACTACCGCCCAGGGAGCAGGCCTGGTAACCTTGTGGAAGCAGCAAGTCTATTCTTTGGCTTGCATCCACGCTCCTTCCTGATTCCTGATCCTGACTTGCTTGATTTCCTTGGCACCCTGACCTTTTGGCTTTTGGACATTGACTTCTGATTCCGGTTTGTGATTCTGCGTTGGTGACTTGGTTCCTGCTTGACTTCCTGGACTTTGACCTTGGACTGACTTTGGACTCCTGCCTGTCTGCACCCTGAGAACGTGACATCTTACACCATGTTTAATCCCTTTCTTTGTATTGCTTCAGACAAACACAGTGTTATTGCTAGACATTATTTCTAGAACATAATAATAATAATAAATAATAGATTTTATTTGTATCCCGCCCTCCCCGCCTAGGCGGCTCAGGGCGGCTAACAACATTTTATACATTTACATTAATAGATAAAAACTTTAAATTTAACAATTAAAATTAAACATATAAAAACCAGTTAGTAGATTTAAAATACATAATTTAAGTTAATTTAAATTTTTAAATTTATCTGGCAGCAGTAATGGTTAGTTCTGTGACGCTGATTCTGCCAGTTTAAATGGTTCGATAGTAATGTAGATGGCGGATCCTTTATTCACAGCAATTCAGCAGTCGATGTAGATATACGCTTGTTTGAAAAGGACGGTCTTGCAGGCCCTGCGGAACTGGTCAAGGTTCCGCAGGGCCCCCACTTCCTCCGGAAGCTGATTCCACAGTGCAGGGGCCGCAGCTGAAAAGACCCGAGCTCTAGTGTTTTGGAGCTTGACCTCTCTCGGCCCAGGGATCGCCATTTTATTTTTTCCCACTGACCTCAATGCCCTCTGGGGTTCATATGGGGAGAGACGGTCCCTTAGGTAGGCTGGTCCTCGGCCATGTAAGGCTTTAAAGGTAATGACCAACACTTTGTACTGGACTCGGTATGTAATTGGCAGCCAGTTGGATCAGGCAGCCTTGTTGGATCAGGCCAGTGGTCCATGTAGTCCAGCATCCTGTCTCACACAGTGTCTAACCAGTTCCTCTGGAGAGCCAACAGCAGGACACAGAGGTTGAGGCCTTCATAAGAACATCAGAAGAGCTGTGCTGGATTAGACCAGTGGTCCATCTAGTCCAGCATCCTGTCTCACACAGTGGCCAACCAGTTCCTCTGGAGGGCCAACAACAGAGCACAGGTTGACGTCTTCGTAAGAGCCTCAGAAGAGCCCTGCTGGGTCAGAGCAGTGGTCCATCTAACCCAGCCTCCTGTCTCACACAGTGGCCAGCCAGTTCCTCTGGAGAGCCAACAGCAGGACACAGAGGTTGAGACCTTCATAAGAACATCAGAAGAGCCCTGCTGAATCTGATCTGTAGTCCATCTAGTCCAGCATCTTGCCTCACACAATGGCCAAGCTGTTCCTCTGGAGGGCCAACAACAGGACGTAGAGGGCGAGGTCATCCCCTGATGTTGCCTCCTGGCTCTGGGATTCAGAGGCTTAGTGCATCTGAATGTGGAGGTTCCCCTCAGTCACTAGGGCTGGTAGCCATTGACAGACTTATCTTCCATGCATCTATCTAATCCCTTTTTCAAACTGTTTCTTCCTGCGGCCGTCATGACATCCTTTGACAGTGAATTCCACATTTCCGTCCCTCTCTGTGTGAAGTAGGATTGCCAAGTCCAGTTCAAGAAATATCTGGGGACTTTGGGGGCGGAGCCTGGAGACATTGGGGGTGGAGCCAGAAGCAAGGTTGCGACAAGCACAATTGAACTCCAAAGGGAGTTCTGGCCGTCCCATTTAAATGGGCTGCACACCTTTGAAATGCCTTCCCTCCATTGGAAATAATGAAAGGGGCATATTTTGGAGCTCATGGAATTGGACCCCCTAGTCTAATCTTTTTGAAATTTGGAGGGTGTTTTGAGGGGTGGCATCAGATGCTACGCTGAAAATTTGGTGCCTCCACCTCAAAACACAGCCCCTCCAGAGCCCCAGATACCCGCAGATCAATGCAACATTATACCCTGTGGGAATTGGTCTCCATAGGGAATATTGGAGTGCCCAGCAGATTTCCCCCCCCCACGCTGCTTTCTGATGACCCTGAAGCGGGGGGAGGGCTTCCAAACCAGGGGATCCCCTGCCCCCACCTAGGGATTGTAGCAAAAAGGGATCACAGTAAATGGGATAGGCAGTAGAAGTTAAACAACTGCTGTGATGGTAAACAAGGAATATTTTAATGCTCAGCATTTTAAATTTTACAAACTTCATGTCGTAATAAAAATCCAATTTAAATATCCATTCATATATTTCATTTGTACATTAGGCATACTTCATGTTATAACAGAGGTCCAATATTGACATTTCCACATTGCAAAAAAAGTCTACGAGGAACTAGATATAGGCTCATGTCATCAATAGACTTCCTTGGGAGTAATGCCTTTCTCTGTTTTTTTCAGGAGTAACAGCCACTAGTCCCGACCAATGTTCATGATTCTTCTTGTCAGATCTTTACTCTCAATCTGGAATAAACCAAAAGAAGAAGATGAAGAAGAAGATATTGGATTTATACCCTGCCCTCCACTCCGAAGAGTCTCAGAGCGGCTCACAATCTCCTCTCCCTCCCTCCCCCACAACAGACACCCTGTGAGGTAGATGAAGATATTGGATTTATATCCCGCCCTCCACTCCGAAGAGTCTCAGAGCGGCTCACAATCTCCTTTCCCTTCCTCCCCCACAACAGACACCCTGTGAGGTAGATGAAGATATTGGATTTATATCCCGCCCTCCACTCTGAAGAGTCTCAGAGCGGCTCACAATCTCCTTTCCCTTCCTCCCCCACAACAGGCACCCTGTGAGGTAGATGAAGATATTGGATTTATATCCCGCCCTCCACTCTGAAGAGTCTCAGAGCGGCTCACAATCTCCTTTACCTTCCTCCCCCACAACAGACACCCTGTGAGGTAGATGAAGATATTGGATTTATATCCCGCCCTCCACTCCGAAGAGTCTCAGAGCGGCTCACAATCTCCTTTCCCTTCCTCCCCCACAACAGGCACCCTGTGAGGTAGATGAAGATATTGGATTTATATCCCGCCCTCCACTCTGAAGAGTCTCAGAGCGGCTCACAATCTCCTTTACCTTCCTCCCTCCCCCCACAACAGACACCCTGTGAGGTAGATGAAGATATTGGATTTATACCCTGCCCTCCACTCCGAAGAGTCTCAGAGCGGCTAACAATCTCCTTTATCTTCCTCCCCCACAACAGACACCCTGTGAGGTGGGTGGGGCTGGAGAGGGCTCTCACAGCAGCTGCCCTTTCAAGGACAACCTCTGCCAGAGCTATGGCTGACCCAAGGCCATGCTAGCAGGTGTAAGTGGAAGAGTGGGGAATCAAACCTGGTTCTCCCAGATAAGAGTCTGCACACTTAACCACTACACCAAACTGGCTCTCTCACCCTATACTCTGAATCTCAGAGTGGTCACAATCTCCTTTACCTCCCCCCCCGCCCACAACAGACACCCTGTGAGGTGGGTGGGGCTGGAGAGGGCTCTCACAGCAGCTGCCCTTTCAAGGACAACCTCTGCCAGAGTTATGGCTGACCCAAGGCCATTCCAGCAGGTGCAAGTGGAGGAGTGGGGAATCAAACCCGGTTCTCCCAGATAAGAGTCCGCACACTTAACCGCTACACCAAACTGGCTGCACAAGATAGCACACCGCTGAATGGAAATAAAAATTCAAAAGTTATATTTCAGTGAAAAACTTACCACTCCAAGACACTTAAGTGCGTACATTTTTCATATAGGAGCTAGAACCAGTACAAACTGATACATTCAACCAGATGCTAAAGCCTTCTGGAGTTTGCTGGCCTGCAGCCCTCTATGAATATATTAGGCAAGCTGTTCTTTAGATGGCCATTTGCTCTTCTTTACTTAATTAATATATTTTTTTTATTTTTAATGTTGATCAGGCCCTTCTGTTTTTTATCATTGGACTTTTATTATGACATGAAGTTTGTTTAACTTCTATTGCCTATCCCACCTAGTGTAAAGTGGTTTTTCATTTTTGCCCATCCGAAACTTCCTCGCCATCAGCTTCATCGGAGTCCCACCTGGATCTCTTTGGATTGTTTGCAAACTGGCAGGATCTTTCCCCAGGGCAGGGCGGGGGTGGATCGGACTTCTCAGAGGACAGGAATTCCAGGGGAAGCGTCACCCGGGAGACGGCAAACAAAACACACTTCGCCTTCTCTCCTTTGCCAGGCCTTGTGGCTCTGTCTTGACTCACTCACACTCTGCCCAGCTGCGACTTCTCTGCCACCCACAACTCCCTTGCTTCATTGCATTTTTATAGCCAAGCTTCTAGGCCTCCACACACGGTTGCGTGCAGGTCAAGAAATCACAAGTGCTGATTCAGGCTATGTGCTGTAAAATGGGGTCTCCCCAAACCTGAAATTCTGACGTTTAAAATCAGACTACCCAAAGCTGCTTGCCACGTTCTCAGGGTGAAGGCAGGCAGGAGTCCAAAGTCAGTCCAAGGTCAAAGTCCAGGAAGTCAAGCAGGATACAGGTCACCAACGCAGAATCACAAACCGAAATCAGAAGTCAGTGTCCGAAAGCTACAAGGTCAGGGTGCCGAGGAAATCAAGCAGGTCAGAAGGATCAGGGATCAGGAAGGAGCGTGGATGCAAGACAGAGAATAGACTTGTTGCTTCCATAAGGTTACCAGGTCCTGGGTGGGAGCTATATTTGAATCTCAATCAGCCTGCTCCCTGGGCGGCAATGACTCTGCTAGAACTCAGGGCTGAGAGATCTGAAGCCTCGGCGTGCCTCAGGTCTTCGCTCTGAAAGTTCTTTCCGGAGCCTGCTTCGAACTCTTGAGATGGGAGGAGGAGAGCTTGGAGGAGATTGATCGTCAACAGCTGACACTGGTGCCTGGAGAGTCATTGGTGGGCCAGCTGCTGTTTGTTCAGCTGAGGAACTGGCGGGCAACTCTTCCAGGTCTGTTAACCCTTCCAGCTCCTCCTCCTCAGAGCTCACGATACTGCTCAAGCCAAGGCAAATAAAATTCATTAACGAGCTGATCTCCAAAGCACTTCAAACATGCAGGTCCCGCTCGGGGAAGCACGCGCTTCGGAACGGAACCTTCTTGATTCCTTCTCGTTCAGATCACCGTGTAGAATGTACTCTAGTTTGCTGGTCACTGTAGGGTTGCCAAGTCCAATTCAAGAAATATCTGAGGACTTTAGAGGGTGGAGCCAGGAGACTTTGGGGGTGGAGCCAGGAGCGAGGGTGTGGCAAGCATAATTGAACTCCAAAGGGAGTTCTGGCCATCACATTGAAAGGAACCGCACACCTTTTCAATGCCATTGGAAATAATGAAGGATAGGGGCACATTCTTTGGGGGCTCGTAGAACTGGACCCCCCAGTCCAATCCTTTTGAAACTTGGAGGGTACTTTGAGGAGATGCACTGGATGCTCTGCTGAAAATCTGGTGCCTCTACCTCAAAAAACGCCCCCCCCCCAGAGCCCCAGATACTCACGGATCAATTTGTTCCCTATGGGAATCGTTCTATATAAGGAATAATGAAATGCTCAGCAGACATCCCCCCCCACACACTTTCTGATGACCCTGAAGCAGGGGGAGGGACTGTGGCTCAGTGGTAGAGCATCTACTTGATAAGCAGAAGGTCCCAGGTTCATCTCCAACTAAAAAGGGTCCAGGCAAGTAGGCGTGAAAAACCTCAGCTTGAGACCTTGGAGAGCCACTGCCAGTCTGAGTAGACAATACTGACTTAGATGGACTTTTGAGGGTCTGATTCAGTAGAAGGCAGCTTCATCTGTTCATATGTTCAAGAAAGGAACGAAGGTAGGGAGGGATGGTGGCTCAGTGGTAAAGCATCTGCTTGGTAAGCAGAAGGAACCAGGTTCAATCCCCGGCATCTCCAACTAAAAGGGTCCAGGCAAATAGGTGTGAAAAACTTCAGTTTGAGACCCTGGAGAGCCGCTGCCAGTCTGAGTAGACAATACTGACTTTGATGGCCCTTTGAGGGTCTGATTCAGTAGAAGGCAGCTTCATATGTTCATATGTTCAAGGAAGGAAAGAAGGGAGGGAGGGAGGGATGGTGGCTCAGTGGTAGAGCATCTGCTTGGTAAGCAGAAGGTCCCAGGTTCAATCCCCGGCATCTCCAACTAAAAGGGTCCAGGCAAATAGGTGTGAAAAACCTCAGCTTGAGACCCTGGAGAGCCGCTGCCAGTCTGAGTACTGACTTTGATGGACCTTTGAGGGTCTGATTCAGTGTAAGGCAGCTTCATATGTTCAAACCAGAGAATCCCCTGCCCCCACCTGGGGATTGGCAACCCTAGGTCAATGAGAAGAGGTTGCTACCTCTTTGCTCAACACTACAACCAGTGTTCCCTCTAAGCTGAGTTAAAAAGCAAAATAAAATATGTTTTAAAGATCAGCACCCTTGCCAAATTTGTTTATTTAACAGTTTCCTATAACTGACACCTTGTGCTCTGAATTATTGCATCAAAATCTGAACACACTGTGTGTGCACTGTTGTAGCAATCTTGAGTATGCTGTTCAGGTGTTGTTCAGGTGTGTGTAAGTTGCAAAGTTAGTTTTCATTTATTGACATTCATTACAGAAATCTCATGGTCAATGTTTTGAGCCTAAGACCTAGGGGAAAGCATGAAATGGCTGGGCATAGCAAGCTTTGTACTTAAGTTGCTTTGTGTGGTGGTCAGCCAATGGAGAAAACAGAGGTTTTGCTCTGTAGCTCCTGTGCGGTTGAGCAAGCCTGGCAAAGCAAGTTGTGATGCAGAAGGAAGCAAGAGAGGGAGAAGAAAAAAGATGATAGTGACTTGCTTGCAGGCCTGATAGGAGCCCTCCAGGGGCCTGATCCAGCCCTTGGGACACACATTTGACACCCCTGGTCTAACCAGTACACTATGCTTGCTGGATATCCTAAGCTAAACCCATGCTCAAATAGCGGTGAGGATGGGCGTGCAGATTTTGAGGAGAAAACCTGAAGGATGGGTCTTAGGGAAGCAAAAATGCAAAAGGCCGAGAGGGGAGGGGGTTGGATTTAAAATTTTCAAAACCTTAGCAAAAAAATAAATAAATTGTATGAATATTGCTTCCAGTTGTACACATTGGAACAACAGAGGCATTATGAAGAAAAGACAGTATTTGGGACATATTGGCCTTCATTAGGGTTGCCAAGTCCAATTCAAGAAATATCTGGGGACTTTGGGGGTGGAGCCAGGAGACTTTGGGGGTGGAGCCAGGAGACATTAGGGGTGGAGCCAAGATCAAGGCTGTGACAAGCATCATTGAACTCCAAAGGGAGTTCTGGCCATCACATTTAAAGGGACGGCACACCTTTTCAATTCCTTCCTTCCATAGGAAATCATGAAGGATAGGGGCACCTTCTTTTGGGGCTTATAGAATTGGACCCCCTGGTCCATTCTTTTTGAAATTTGGGGAGTATTTTGGGGAGAGGCACTAGATGCTATACTGAAAATTTGGTGCCTCTATTAAAAAAAACAGACCCCCCAGACCCCCAGATACCCGCGGATCAATTCTCCATGATTTTCTATGGGAATAAATCTTTATAGGGAATAACAGAGTTCCCAGCAGACATTTCCCTCCCCTCCCCCTGCTTTCTGACGACCCTGAAGCGGGGGGAGGGCCTTCAAACCGGGGGATCCCCTGCCCCCACCTGGGGATTGGCAACCCTAGCCTTCATCAAAGGCCTGAACATGTAAGGAAACAAGTTTTGTACACTGGGTGTTAAAGCTGGCTGTGCACAGTACTGATTGGCATGGTGTTGTGACGCCACGGACCCCGCTCCTGGGGTGTAAGTTTTCAGCTCTCCAGAAACAGAATATATTTAAGGAAACGGCTCCCAACACATGTTAGATCAGTCAATTTGCAAGCAGCCCTTTAAAAATGTTGGAGGTGGTGGGAAGGTCTGGGAGGAGCAGAGCAGAGCAGCTCTGATAGCTGAGACAGCTGGAGAAATTGCTGAGAATTTCTGAGTTTTGAAGGACTACATTCTAAGGTTTGTGGGGCTGCCTAAAATTCTAAGGTGTGATAGCTGGGGAACTGCTCTTTGTTTGGTTGACTGCTCTTTGTTTGGTTGACTGCCTTAAGGGTGAAAGAGATTGAGAGTGATTGCTGCTGATTGAGAGTGATTGCTGAGGAGTGCCCTGCTCCACCTCTTTGCATTTTAAGCTGCGCCTTGCCAAAGGCGCGAGCCTTTGGCACGAGCCGAAGGGCGAGAGCTAAAGGGCTCTTGGCCTGTGGCTCTTCGCCTAGGGGCTCTCTAAGGAGCAGGAACCCAGATCCCTGGCTTCCTTGTTCTCCAAATAAGGTAAGTTCCCAATAAGGTAAGTTTAGGTAAGTTGACCCGCCAGAAGGGGAGCCACTTAAACAGCATTTAAAGAGGACTGTATATTTTAATATATATATATATATACAATGAAGATAGAATGCCAGCAGGGGGTTGGGGGCTTTCCAGTGTTTTGCACTGAGTGTCACATGTATGACTATCTGCCCAAAGGACAGAAGTCTTGGGTGTGTGCTCGATGCAAGGAGCTCCTGGTCCTCAGGGAACGAGTTCGTACCCTTGAGGCCGAGGTGACTGCCCTGGAGAAGCAGAGACGGTCAGTTAGGCACTTGGGGAAGACTCTCGGGGGCGTATTAGATGAGCCCCGCTCTGAACGTAGCAGCCCCGTTGCTGCCAGAGAGCGTGAGGGTCGAGAGGGAACAGGGCACCGTGCTGAGGATAAGGGGAATGCGCCCTCAGAAGGGACCTCTTCTTCGGTCGGTGAGCGGGAATCCTTTCGCGCCAAGGAACCATCCCTGAGCAGGGGGAGAGGGGGGGTATTGGTAGTTGGTGATTCGATCATTAGGCAAGTAGACAGCCGGGTGGCGAAACCGCGTACTGACCGTATGGTGACTTGCCTGCCTGGTGCGAAGGTAGCGGACATTACGCGTGTAGTAGATAGACTGATAGACAGTGCTGGGGAGGAGCCTGTGGTCGTGGTGCATGTTGGCACCAACGATGTGGGGAAATGCAGTCGTGAGGTCCTGGAGGAAAAATTTAGGCTGCTAGGCGGGAGACTTAAGGCCAGGACCTCCAAGGTAGCCTTCTCGGAAGTGCTACCTGTTCCACGTGCAGGGCAGGAGAGACAGGCACAAATTAGAAGTCTCAATGTGTGGATGAGACGATGGTGTAAGGAGGAAGGGTTTAAGTTTGTTAGGCACTGGGATGCTTTCTGGAACAAGCGGGAGCTGTACAAAAGAGACGGTCTCCACTTGTCCCCGGATGGAACCAGGCTGCTGGCGCTTAAAATCAAAAAGGTGGCAGAGCAGTTTTTAAACTAAATCTTGGGGGAAAGCCGACAGGAGATGAAATGTCTCTGGTTCGGGAGGACTCGTCTCAAAGAGATGAAGGGTTAGCTGCTATTTTTCTACCGGGTAACGGACCGGAGTTGTCCACTGTGAAGGTGACAAACAATATGGACTGTCTGCCAGTGTCTCGAGGCGGCAGGAGGAAGGTGGCGGGCCTAGCTCGCCTGGGAAATTATAGATGTTTGTATGCAAATGCTAGAAGTGTTCAAAGTAAAATTGGTGAATTGGAATGTTTAGTGCTGGGAGAAAACATAGACATTGTGGGAATTTCAGAAACTTGGTGGAATGAGGAGAATCAGTGGGACACGGTGATTCCTGGATATAAGCTATATCGGAAGGATAGGGAGGGAAGGGTTGGAGGTGGGGTGGCTCTGTATGTCAGAGAGGATATACGGTCCAGTAAGGCTGAGATCAGAGAATTAGATTCACTTTTAGAAATGCTTTGGGTTGAAATAGAGGGCCCAAAAGGAAATTTAACTATGGGAGTTTGTTATCGCCCACCAAATCAAAAGAGAGAGGACGATTATAATATGATGGAAGGCTTAAAGATAGCGGCTAAACGTAAAAACTGTGTTGTAATAGGTGATTTTAACTACCCGCAGATTGATTGGGTCAATATGTGTTCTGGTCGAGAGAAAGAGATTGAGTTTCTTGATGCTCTCAATGACTGTGCTATGGAGCAGATGGTCTCAGAACCTACCAGGGGTGGGGCGATCCTGGATTTGGTCCTAAGTAATGCCCAAGACTTGGTGAGAGATGTAAAAGTGATTGCGCCGCTTGGGAGCAGTGACCATAATGTTATTGATTTCACCGTTTGTATAAATAGGGAGTTGTCCAAAAAGACCACCACAACCACGTTTAACTTTAAAAGGGGTAAATACACTGAGATGAGGAGGCATGTGAGGAAGAAACTGAAAGGAAAGGTACATACGGTCAAAACCCTTGAGAAAGCTTGGACGCTATTTAAAACTATAATCCTAGAAGCTCAGATAAAATACATACCACAAGTTAGGAAAGGCACAAACAGGCATAAGAAAAGGCCTGCGTGGTTAACAAATAAAGTAATGGAAGCTGTAAAAGGTAAGAAGGACTCCTTTAAGCGGTGGAAAACCAGTCCAAGTGAGATTAGTAAAAGGGAACACAGGCTGTGGCAAATCAAATGCAAGACTGTGATCAGGCAGGCAAAAAGGGACTATGAGGAGCATATTGCAAAAAACATAAAGACCAACAATAAAACTTTCTTCAAATATATTAGAAGTAGGAAACCAGCCAGGGAGGCAGTGGGGCCCTTGGATGACCATGGGGTAAAAGGATTACTGAAGGAGGATAGGGAAATGGCTGAAAAGCTAAATGAATTTTTTGCCTCCGTCTTCACTGTAGAAGACGAGAACTTTTTGCCCGCCCCAGAACCACTAATTTTGGAAGGGGTGTTGAAAGACCTGAGTCAGATTGAGGTGACAAATGAGGAGGTCCTACAACTGATAGACAAATTAAAAACTAATAAGTCACCGGGTCCGGATGGCATACATCCGAGAGTTCTGAAGGAACTCAAAGTTGAACTTGTGGATCTTCTAACAAAAATCTGTAATCTTTCATTGAAATCTGCCTCCATTCCTGAGGACTGGAAGGTAGCAAATGTCACCCCCATCTTTAAAAAAGGTTCCAGAGGAGATCCGGGAAACTACAGGCCAGTCAGTCTGACTTCAATACCGGGAAAGTTGGTAGAA
Source organism: Heteronotia binoei (assembly GCF_032191835.1). Classification (NCBI taxonomy): domain Eukaryota; kingdom Metazoa; phylum Chordata; class Lepidosauria; order Squamata; family Gekkonidae; genus Heteronotia; species Heteronotia binoei. Next base: position 140,844,783 of record NC_083228.1, on the reverse strand, counting down.
ACCATTATCAAGGACAGAATGAGTAGGCACATTGATGAACACGGGTTATTGAGGAAGACTCAGCATGGGTTCTGCAAGGGAAGATCTTGCCTCACTAACCTGTTGCATTTCTTTGAGGGGGTGAACAAACATGTGGACAAAGGAGACCCGATAGATGTTGTTTACCTTGACTTCCAGAAAGCTTTTGATAAAGTTCCTCATCAAAGGCTACTTAGAAAGCTTGAGAATCATGGAGTAAAAGGACAGGTCCTCTTGTGGACCAAAAACTGGCTGAGTAATAGGAAGCAGAGAGTGAGTATAAATGGGCAGTCTTCGCAGTGGAGGACGGTAAGCAGTGGGGTGCCGCAGGGCTCGGTACTGGGTCCCATGCTTTTTAACTTGTTCATAAATGATTTAGAGTTCGGAGTGAGCAGTGAAGTGGCCAAGTTTGCGGATGACACTAAATTGTTCAGGGTGGTGAGAACCAGAGAGGATTGTGAGGAACTCCAAAGGGATCTGTTGAGGCTGGGTGAGTGGGCGTCAACGTGGCAGATGCGGTTCAATGTGGCCAAGTGCAAAGTAATGCACATTGGGGCTAAGAATCCCAGCTACAAATACAAGTTGATGGGGTGTGAACTGGCAGAGACTGATCAAGAGAGAGATCTTGGGGTCATGATAGATAACTCACTGAAAGTGTCAAGACAGTGTGCGTTTGCAATAAAAAAGGCCAATGCCATGCTGGGAATTATTAGGAAGGGAATTGAAAACAAATCAGCCAGTATCATAATGCCCCTGTATAAATCGATGGTGCGGTCTCATTTGGAGTACTGTGTGCAGTTCTGGTCGCCGCACCTCAAAAAGGATATTATAGCTTTAGAGAAGGTGCAGAGAAGGGCAACTAGAATGATTAAAGGGCTGGAGCACTTTCCCTATGAAGAAAGGTTGAAACGCTTGGGACTCTTTAGCTTGGAGAAACGTCGACTGCGGGGTGACATGATAGAGGTTTACAAGATAATGCATGGAATGGAGAAAGTAGAGAAAGAAGTACTTTTCTCCCTTTCTCACAATACAAGAACTCGTGGGCATTCGATGAAATTGCTGAGCAGACAGGTTAAGACGGATAAAAGGAAGTACTTCTTCACCCAAAGGGTGATTAACATGTGGAATTCACTGCCACAGGAGGTGGTGGCGGCCACAAGTATAGCCACCTTCAAGAGGGGTTTAGATAAAAATATGGAGCACAGGTCCATCAGTGGCTATTAGCCACAGTGTATGGAGCACAGGTCCATCAGTGGCTATTAGCCACAGTGTATGGAGCACAGGTCCATCAGTGGCTATTAGCCACAGTGTATGTGTGTATATAACATTTTTTGCCACTGTGTGACACAGAGTGTTGGACTTGATGGGCCGTTGGCCTGATCCAACATGGCTTCTCTTATGTTCTTATGAAGGCAGGCTGCCCAAAGCAGGCAGTGCGGTGAAAGATAACACAATGTTTGATTCATTGCTGTCTGTCCGGATCATTCTGTCGAGAGCATTGTGAAGGCAAGGGAGGAACAAAGGACGACTGATCCTCTATTCAGCCTATGTCTGGACACACCCTCTAATGAGGATGGTGAAGACAGCAACAGGGGTGTCAAACATGCGAGCAACTCGCTGTCCTATGCTTCCTCCTCCCTCTCTCTTGCTTCCCTCTGTCTCACAGCTTACTTTGTCACGCTTACTCAATTGCACAGACGTTACAGAGCAAAGCCTCTATTTTCTCAATTAGTTGAGGCTCCTCCCTTGGGGAGAGTGGGGGGAGGGATAGCTTGCGTTTCCAGGCTCACTCAGTTACACAGCAGAGCTACTGAGCCAAGCCTCTCTTTCTTCGATTTTAATAAATATTGCTGGTCAGCATATCACAGTAGTTGCTTTTTGTATTACCTGTCTTATTAGCTGTGATCCCTTTTTGTTGATTATAAGGTCTCATTAATGTCAGATCCAGCCCTAATAACAAATGAGTTTGACACCCCGGTTCTAGACTGTACTCTTTCATGAGGTAGTCATGGATATTAGGCATGGAGGAAAAATGGAGTGCCAATCATTTAGTAGGCTTATGTTCCGCCCTTTCCTGTAAACGGCCTCAGGGCGGATCACGGCATGGACTAATAACAATAAAAGCCTACAGTTCAGAATTAAAACAATACATCAGAACTGAAGAAGGCAGGACCAATAAAACAATAACGAAATGCATCGCAGATGGGAAGGGAACATTGTACAGGCGAAACAATTATCGGCCCAAAATAAAACGATCGTAGTAGAGAAGAGTCTTGAGAGTCCCTTGGACTGCAAGAAGATCCAATCAGTCAGTCCTAAGGGAAATCAACCCAGACTGTTCCCTGGAAGGTCAGATGCAGAAGCTGAAGCTCAAATCCTTTGGCCACCCAATGAGAAGGGAGCACTCGCTGAAGAAGACCCTGATGCTGGGAAAGACAGAAGGCAAAAGCAGAAGGGGACGGCAAAAGATGAGATGGCTGGACAGCATTACTGATGTAACAAACACAGATTTGAGCAGAGGATGGTGGAAGACAGGAGGGCCTGGCGTGACTTTGTCCATGGGGTCGGCAAAGAGTCAAACTCGACTGTGCGACTGAGCAACGAAGTAATAAATAAGATAGCACCATAGTAAAACATGATATCACTACAAGGGAGGTCAGTTGGTGGAATAACAGCTGGAATAGGACGCCCACTGCCACCCCATCATCATCATCATCATCATCATCATCTCCTGACTTTCTCAAAGGATCGCTGTGCTACAATAGGGGTGTCAAGTCTCCAAATTCAATAACGAGTCGTTGTTGAAACAAAGTTGCTAGTTTATTGATAAGGATGCACTTGGATAGGTTCAGATTGAAAGACTAAAGATCATACAGTACAATGCCAACCTATAAGGTACACTTCAAAGGGATTCTTAAGGGAGGGGCACTATGCAGGGAACATTCACACATTGATGTTACAATTTCGTTCTCAAGCCAGCTTTGGCCTTGAGCGTCTCTGGGCTCCAACCTCCCCCCGATGCCCAGCCTGAGAAGGCACAGATTATAGCTTCCCATATTCCCATTTCAAAGCAAGGCTATATAACAAAGGAAAAAGGAGGGGGGTTCAGGAGAGGTTTAGCTAGCAGCATTGGAATACAGAAAGGCTTTACCCAGAAGGCTCTTTGCTTGAACCAAAGTACAGTACAGACTTGACCAAGGTTTTACAGAGACTTGACAAGGGATTACGCCCGCTTTATCCGCACAAGAACCCTGTGAGGTACTTTCACCTCAAGAGACCGATTTCCCACTCACCTTACGCCACTCTAACGTTTCTCTTTTCAGCGGGGCTTCCTTCCGATTTCCCACTATCTGGCCCGGGGCTGCAGCTAGCATCGGCTTTTTCGCGCCGCAAACAGAAACTTCTAAAAACCAGTTTCTGTTTGCCGCACGAAAACGTCCACGTCACTTGCAGCCCCGGGGCAGATAGTGTGAAATCGGAAGGAAGCCCCGCTGAGAAGAGGAACATGAGAGTGGCGTAAGGTGAGTGGGAAACTGGTCCATCACTTTGACTGCCCCAGAGTTACTTGCCTGGCGAGCTAGGGTTGCCAGGTCCGATTCAGGAAATATCTGTGGACTTTGGGGGTGAAGCTAGGAGACTTTGGGGGGTGGAGCCAGGAGCAAGGTCGCGACAAGCACGATTGAACTCCGAAGGGAGTTCCGGCCATCACATTGAAAGGGACCGTACACCTTTTAAATGCCTTCCCTACATTAGAAATAATGAAGGGCAGCGGCACCTTCTTACAGAATCGGACCCCCTGGTCCAGTCTTCTTGAAACTTGGGGAGGGGGTTTTGAGGAGACGCACCAGATGTTATGCTGAAAATGTGGTGCCTCTACGTAAAAAAAAATAAGTCTCCCCAGTAGGGTTGCCACGTCTATGTTGGAAAATACCTGAAGACTTTGGGGGTGGTGTTTGGAGAAAGGAGAGGCCTCAACATGGGACAGTGCCCTAGAGCAGGCGTGGCCAAACTTGCTTAATGTAAGATCCACATAGAATAAATGTCAGATGTTTGAGAGCCGCAAGACAGGGAGGGAGAGGTGGGAAGAAAGCGACCTTCACTTTAAATGTGTTCTCCAAGCCACCGGCTGGCTTGGCGAAGTGATTGAGAGAGAGAAATGCCTTCTCCAAGCTGGCTAATGGGGTGGTGGAGGCTTCAAGAGCCACATAACATGTGTGAAAGAGCCACATGTGGTTCCCGAGCCCCAGTTTGGCCTCCCCTGCCTTAGAGTCCACCCTTCAAAGCATCCATTTTCTCCAGGGGAGCCGATCCAAGCCAGCTGGAAAGCAGTTGTCAAAGCGGGAAATTCCCTAACCCGGCCCTTTCCCAGATCCACCCGGATATCCTGTCTGAGTGTGGATTATGCGGCATTAGGAACTAATTAGTACTCGATTTTGGAAAGGCTCCTGGGGATTCTTTGGCACATCCGGGCTCCTTCAGCGTCCTCTTGGCTAGCCCCGGTGAGCCCGGAAGGGAGGGGGGGTATGGCAGGCATTATGCTGACTCAGCTGAAGAGAGAATTGCAATTCTTGGCTCCCCTCCCTCCCCTCCCTTCCCCAAAGGGATGGCCAATTTGGGGCAGCCTCTGCTGGATGCAGACTTCCACTGTCTTGTCACGAATATAACAGGGGTGTCAAACATGCCGCCCGAGGGCCGAATCAGCCCCCCGGAGGGCTCCTACCAGGCCCGTGAGCAACTCACTGTCGCCTGCTTCCTTCTCCGTCTCTCTTGCTTCCTTCTGCATCATCGCTTGCTTTTTAAGGCTTGCCCAATCACCCAGGAGCTCCAGATAGGGTTGCCAAGTCCAATTCAAGAAATATCTGGGGACTTTGGGGGCGGAGCCAGGAGACTTTGAGGGTGGGGGCAGGAGGCATTGGGGGTGGAGCCATAAGCAAAGTTGTGACAAGCACAACTGAACTCCAAAGGGAGTTCTGGCCATCACATTTAAAGGAACCGCACACCCTTTAAATCCTTCCATTGGAAATAATGGATAGGGGTGCCTTTTTGGGGGCTCATAGAATTGGACCCCCTGGTGCAATCATTTGGAAACTTGGAGAGCATTTTGAGGAGAGTCTTCAGATGCTATGCTGGAAATTCAGTGCCTCTGCCTCAAAAGACAGCCCCTCCAGAGCCACAGATACCCCCAGATCAATTCTACATTATGCCCTATGGGAATCGATCTCCATAGGGAATAATGAAGTGCCCAGCAGACATTTCCTCCCCCCACTCCATTTCTGATGACTCTGAAACGGGGGATTGGCATCTCTACTCACGAGTTGCTGAACTTCCAACTTCTTCACAGTAGCACAGAGCAACTGGATGGGCCATTGGCCTGATCCAACATGGCTTCTCTTATGAAGGTGCCCCTATCCGTCATTATTTCCAATGGAGGGAAGGCATTTCAAAGGTGTGCGGTCCCTTTAAATGTGATGGCCAGAACTCCCTTTGGAGTTTGATTGTGCATGTCACACCCTTGCTCCTGGCTCCAACCTCAAATAGGGTTGCCAAGTCCAATTCAAGAAATATCTGGGGACTTTGGGGGTGGAGCCAGGAGCAAGGGTGTGGCAAGCATAACTGAACTCCAAAAGGAGTTCTGGCCATCCCATTGAAAGGGACCGCACACCTTTTAAATGCCTTCCTTCCATAGGAAATAATGAGGGATAGGGGCACCTTCTTTTGGGGCTCATAGAATTGGACCCCCTGCTCCAATCTTTTTGAAACTTGGAGGGTATTTTGGAGAGAGGCACGGGATGCTGTGCTGAATATTTGGTGGCTCTACCTCAAAGAACAGCCTCCCCCAGAGCCGCAGGTACCCGCAGATCGATTCTCCATTATTTTCTATAGGAACAAGTCTCCCTAGAGAATAATAGAGTTCCCAGGAGAAATTTCCCTCCCCTCCCCCCACTTTCTAATGACCCTGAAGCGGGGCAGAGGGCCTTCAAACCGGGGGATCCTCTGCCCCCACCTGGGGATTGGCAACCCTACCCCCAAAGTCCCCAGATACTTCTTGAATTGGACCTGGCCACCCTAGTTCCTCTGGAGGGCCAACAAAAGGGCAGAGAGGCCGAGGCCTTCTCCTGATTTTGCCTCCTGTCCCTAGGATTGACTGTCTCTGAACATGGAGGTTCCCTTCAGTCACCACAGCTAGTAGCCACTGATAGCATCTTTCTAGCCCTTTTTTAAAGCTCTCAATGTAGGGTTGCCAAGTCCAATTCAAGAAATATCTGGGGACGTTGGGGGTGGAGCCAGGAGATATTAGGGGTGGAGCCAAGATCAAGGGTGTGACAAGCATAATTAAACTCCAAAGGGAGTTCTGGCCCTCACATTTGAAGGGACGGCACACCTTTTCAGTGCCTTCCTTCCATAGGAAGGATAGGGGCACCTTCTTTTGGGGCTCATAGAATTGGACCCTCTGGTCCAATCTTTTTGAAACTTGGTGGGTATTTTGGGGACAGGCACTAGATGCTATACTGAAAATTTGGTGCCTCTACCCCAAAATACAGCCCCCCCAGAGCCCCAGATACCCACAGATCAATTCTCCATGATTTTCTATGGGAATAAATCTCCATAGGGAATAACAGAGTTCCAGCAGACATTTCCCTCCCCCTGCTTTCTGACGACCCTGAAGCGGGGCGAGGGCCTCCAAATCAGGGTATCCCCTGCCCCCACCTGGGGATTGGCAACCCTATCTCAATGCCTGTGGCCATCACTGTGTCCTCCAGCAAGCGGGCCTTCTCTGCTCATTGCTCTCACGTTCTGGACTTCTTCCATTTCAAAACTGCTTTTGGTGTAGAGCAGGGGTGGCCAACGGTAGCTCTCCAGATGTTTTTTGCCTACAACTCCCATCAGCCCCAGCGATTGGACACGCTGGCTGGGGCTGATGGGAATTGTAGGCAAAAAACATCTGGAGAGCTACCGTTGGCCACTCCTGGTGTAGAGTGTGCGGACTCTTATCTGAGAGAACCGGGTTTGATTCCCCTCTCCTCCGCTTGCACTTGCTGGAATGGCCTTGGGTCAGCCATAACTCTCGCTCAGTTGTCCTTGAAAGGGCAGCTTGTGTCAGAGCTCTCTCATCCCCACCTACCTCACAGGATGTCTGTTGTGGGGGGAGAAGATATAGGTGATTGTAAGCCGCTCTTGAGTCTCTGATTCAGAGAAAAGGGCGGAGTATAAATCTGCAGTCGTCGTCTTCTAGAGTCCTCTCAGCCCCACCCACCTCACAGAGTGTCTGTTGTGGGGAGAGAAGATATAGGAGATTGTAAGCCGCTCTGAGTCTCTGATTCAGAGAAAAGGGCGGAGTATAAATCTGCAGTCTTCTTCTTCTTCTTCTAGAGTCCTCTCAGCCCCACCCACCTCACAGGGTGTCTGTTGTGGGGGGAGAAGATAAAGGAGATTGTAAGCCACTCTGAGTCTCTGATTCAGAGAAAAGGGCGGAGTATAAATCTGCAGTCGTCGTCTTCTTCTTCTTCTAGAGTCCTCTCAGCCCCACCCACCTCACAGGGTGTCTGTTGTGGGGGAAGAAGATATAGGAGATTGTAAGCCGTTCTGAGTCTCTGATTCAGAGAAAAGGGCGGAGTATACATCTGCAGTCGTCTTCTTCTTCTAGAGTCCTCTCAGCCCCACCTACCTCACAGGGTGTCTATTGTGGGGGAAGAAGATATAGGCTCTTGAGTCTCTGATTCAGAGAAAAGGGCGGAGTATAAATCTGCAGTCATCTTCTTCTTCTTGAGTCCTCTCAGCCCCACCCACCTCACAGGGTGTCTGTTGTGGGGGGAGAAGATAGAGGAGATTGTAAGCCGCTCTGAGTCTCTGATTCAGAGAAAAGGGCGGAGTATAAATTTGCAGTCGTCTTCTTCTTCTAGAGTCCTCTCAGCCCCACCTACCTCACAGGGTGTCTGTTGTGGGGGAGAAGATATAGGCGATTGTAAGCCGCTCTTGAGTCTCTGGTTCAGGGAGAAGGGCGGGTATAAATCTGCAGTCTTCTACTTTTCACAGCCTTCATTGTGACAAGGGCGGTAAGAGGCCATGTTGGGAACGGCCAACTAGATTACCTTTGCCCTCAATTCCCTCCATGCCCAGTCCCACTTCTGCAGCAAGCCGAGGGCACCGCTTGCTCCATAGGGAGACGCTCGCGCGCTGCAAACGGAGTAGACCTCTCGGCTTCAACGCCATCGTTTCCCTGTTCTCCCCTGCCACAAACCCCCCAAGGAGAGTTTTGGGCAAGTCACGTCTGGCCTGCTCTACCGGTGTAACGAAAGGAGCGGAATTGCATTTGAACCTGCCGTTTCCAAATGGAAAACATCTGGAGATTTATGAAGGCGCTGTGGGATGCTGGGGGTTGTGAGGTTCAAATTGCACAGCTCTGAAGGAAACACAAGGTCGCCTCAGGGACTGCTCAGGCTTCGCACGGTGCAAAAAAAAAAAAAAATGCACAGGGAGGGGAAAAGCATGAGGAAGCGTCATCTCTGACTCTTCAGTGCTTTGTGAACCTCGTGGTGAGCCCTTTTGGGGCCAAACTCTGCGGAACCTGGGTGCTCCCCTGTACAAATCCACAAGCATTAGAGTTGTCTTCCTCCAGGTGGAGAACTCCTGGAATTGCAGGTGGGAGAAATGGCAGTTTTAAAGGTGAGGCTGTAGGGCAAGGGTGGCTTAATAAAACAGTAGAGTTGCCAAGTCCAATTCAAGAAATATCTGAGGACTTTGGGGGTGGAGCCAGGAGACATTGGGGGTGGAGCCATAAGCAAAGTTGTGACTAGCACAGTTGAACTTCAAAGGGAGTTCTGGCCATCACATTTAAAGGAACCGCACACCTTTTAAATGCCTTCCCTACATTAGAAATAATGGATAGGAGCACCTCCTTTTGGGGCTCATAGAATGGGACCCCCTGGTCCGATCATTTCGAAACATGGAGAGCATTTTGAGGAGAGTCATCAGATGCTATGCTGAAAATTCGATCCCTCTATCTCAAAAAACAGCCCCTCTAGAGCCCCAGATACCCACAGATGAATTCTCCATTATACCCTTTGGGAATCAATCTCCATAGGGAATAATGAAGCGCCCAGCAGACATTTCCCTCTCTACCACCCCCACCCTGTTTCTGGTGACTCTGAAGCGAGGGATTAGCATCTCTACTCATGAGTTGCTGAGCTTCCAACTTCTTAAAAGTAACACAGAGCAACCATCCCAAGAGGAAGCCTTTCCAAGGGGAGTCTGAAGCCTCCGGAGGTGGAACGGCACATGGGGGCTGTGGGGGTGGGGCTTCCCTCCCCCACCTCCACCGGCCAGCTGACTGGGAGAGGGAAGGAACCTGGGAAAGCGGGAGACCCGCTGGGACCTGGGGATTGGCAAGCCACGAAGAATAAATGTCAGATGTTTGAGAGCCGCAAGACATGAATGTCAGATGTTGGAGAGCTGGAGCCAAGGAAGGGAGGAAAGAAAAATACTGGGGGGAGGAAGAAGAGAGAGGTGGAAAGAAAGCAACTTTAAATGCATTCTTCAAACCACCAGCTAGCTTGGCGAATGCCTTTAAAGAGACAAATGCCTTATCCAAACCAGCTGATGAGGTGGGGGGGGGGTGCTTTAAGAGCTGCACAATAAGTGTTAAAGAGCTACATGTCAGTCAGGCTCAGAATGCTATCATGTGAGCTTGAACATAAGAACATAAGAGAAGCCCTGTTGGATCAGGTCAGTGGCCAATCCAGTCCCAACACTCTGTCACACAGTGGCAAAAAACCCCAGGTGCCATCAGGAGGTCTATCAGTGGGGCCAGGACACTAGAAGCCCTCCCACTGTTGCCCCCTCCAAGCACCAAGAATACAGAGCATCACTGCCCCAGACCTAAGAACGTAAGAGAAGCCATGTTGGATCAAGCCAATGGCCCATCCAGTCCAACACTCTGTGTCACACAGTGGCCAAATAAACCAGGTGCCATCAGGAGGTTTATCAGTGGGGCCAGGACACCAGAAGCCCTCCAACTGTGCCCCCCAAGCACCAAGAATACAGAGCATCACTGCCCCAGACATAAGAACATAAGAGAAGCCATGTTGGATCAGGCCAGTGGCCAATCCCGTCCCAACACTCTGTCACACAGTGGCCAAAAAAACCAGGTGCCATCAGGAGGTCCATCAGTGGGGCCAGGACACTAGAAGCCCTCCCACTGCTGTCCCTCAAGCACCAAGAATACAGAGCATCACGTGCCCCAGACAGAGTTTCATCTATACCTTGTGGCTAGTAGCCACTGATGGACCTCTGCTCCATATGTTCATCCAATTCCCTCCTGAAGGCGTCTATGCTTGTAGCTGCCACCAACTCCTGTGACAGTGAATTCCTCATATTAATCATCCTTTGGGTGAAGAAGGACTTCCTTTTATCCCTTCTAACCCAACTGCTCAGCAATTTCATGGAGTGCCCACGAGTTCTTGTATTGTGAGAAAGGGAGAAAAGGACTTCTTTCTCTACCTTCTCTATCCCATGCATAATCTGGTCAACCTCTGGAATTGTTTGTCTGTGGTTGAGGGCGAATGGATATTTCTTTTGCGTTTCAGGTGTGTGCTGCCTTTGGTGTAAGGGAAGGAGAAAAACAAACAGCTTTTCTGCAGTTTGTACTTCGTCTAGGGTTGCCAAGTTCAATATCTGGGGACTTTGGGGGTGGAGCCAGGAGACTTTGGGGGTGGGGCCAGGAGACATTTAGGGGGGGGGCCAGGAGCAAGGTTGTGACAAGCATAACTGAAGTCCAAAGGGAGTTCTGGCCATCACATCTAAAGAGACCACATTCCTTTTAAATGCCTTCGCTCCATTGGAAATAATGAAGGGTAGGGGCACCTTCTTTTGGGGCGCATAGAATTGGACCCCCTGGTCCAATCGTTTTGAAAATTGGAGGGTGTTTTGAGGAGAGGCACCGAATGCTATGCTGCGGATTTGGTGCCTCTACCTCAAAAAACAGCTCCCTCAGAGCCCCAGATATTCACGGATCAGTTTTCCATTATACCATACGGGAATCGGTCTCCATAGGGAATAATGGAGTGTCCAGCAGCCATTTCCCCCCCTTGCTTTCTAATGACCCTGAAGCAGGGAGAGGGCCTCTAAACTGGGGGATCCTTTCCCCCCACCTGGGGATAGGCAACCCTATCGTCTCTGTAAACGCCCATCACGGAGCCATTTGCTGAGCACCCAAAATGACACCCATTTTTAATCCAGATTAATGATCACTCTCCGGTCACCTGCATGCAAGGGCGGGCCAGAACCGCACCCCTGCCCCATAAGCCTGAGCTGAAAGAGTAATTTAAGTCCCACCTTGCAGCAATAACATCCAGGCCCAGTAGGACCTGCCGGCCGCAGTTCCGCAGGGCTTGTAAGGCAGAGACGTCCCATCAGGCGTTGGCTTGAGGACAACGATGGTACCATCTTCTTGGCGCTCCCCTTCTCTGCCTCCTCTTGAGGCACTGGCACAACTGGAATTGTTAAGCATCATCTGTTTGTTTGGTTGATTGTTGTGTTTTCACTACTAATAATAATTTTTATTTATATCCCGCCCTCCCCACCAAGGCAGGCTCAGGGCAGCTCACAGACATGGAAAGTGCCATGAATTACAATAAATACAAAATACAATGAAATACATTAAATAAATAGCTTAATTAATTAAAACCACAACAGATAAGGTGCTATAATACAAAACGATGTATATCAGATGGCTGGATGTCATTTCAGGATTCCATCTTGTAGGCCATTTGAAAAAGGATAGTTTTACACGCCCTGCGGAACTGATTGTAGTCCCGCAGGACTCGGACCTCTGCTGGTAGTTGATTCCACCAATGGGGAGCCGTTACCGAGAAGGCCTGCTCTCGAGTAGTTTTCAGTTTGGCCTCCCTTGGTCCAGGGATTTTTAAGAGACTGTGGGAGCTAGATCTCAGTGCTCTCTGGGGGATATATGGGGAGAGGCGGTCCCTAAGGTAGACAGGTCCTCGGCCATATAGGGCTTTAAAGGTAATAACCAGCACCTTGTAACAAACTCGGAACACAATTGGCAGCCAGTGCAGCTCCCGCAACCTAGGCTGCACGTGCGCCCACCGAGGTAGTCCCACTAGCAGCCTGGCCGCCGCATTCTGCACCAGCTGCAGTTTCCGAGTTCGGTACAGGGGCAGCCCCATGTAGAGGGCATTACAGTAGTCCAACCTTGAGGTGACCGTTGCATGGATCACTGTTGCTAGGTCGCCACGTTCCAGGAAAGGGGCCAGCTGCTTCGCCCTCCTAAGATGGAAGAAGGCGGCTTTAGCAGTGGCTGCTATCTGTGCCTCCATTGTCAAGGAAGGCTCCAGAAGCGCTCCCAGCCTCTTGACCCTGCGCACTGGAATCAGCGACGCTTTTCATTGTTGCAATTACACGTTATGAATTTATTCCAGCACCCTGGGCCCTGTTCATACAGGGAAGAGAAGATGAAAATTTAATTTATGCCCAGGACTGAAACAATGAATAGAATTATAGAATCATAACGATCGGAAGGGACCTCCAGGGTTATCGAGTCCAATCCCCTGCACAATGCAGGGAACTCACAAACGCCTCCCCCTAAATTCACAGGATCCTCACTGCTGTCAGATGGCCATCTAGCCTCTGTTGAAAAACCTCCAAGGAAGGAGAGCCCCCCACCTCCCAAGGAGGAAGCCTGTTCCACTTAGGAACTGCTCTAACGGCCAGGAAGTTCTTCCTAATGTTGAGCTGGAAACTCTTTGGATTTAATTTCAACCCATTGGTTCTGTTCCTACCTTCTGGGGCCACAGAAAACAATTCCTCACCATCCTCTATAGGACAGCCCTTCAAGTCCTTGAAGATGGTGATCATATCACCTCTCAGCCGCCTCCTCTCCAGGCTAAACATCCTCAGCTCCTTCAACCTTTCAAATAATAATAATAATAATAATAATAATAATAATAATAATAATAATAATAAATTTATTCTTATATCCCGCCCTCCCCTGCCAAAGGCAGGCTCAAGATGGTGTGTCTGTGTCTTTAAGGCTGAAGGGGGCAGGGTGAGCAGGCAGAACAACGTGGCTGCTCCCAGCAGCTGTGAAAGCAGCCCAGACCCTTCCTTGGTTGTACAAGCTTTTCAGAGGTCGTTTGCATAGTAAACGGAAAACTTGAACCTTTGGTTTCCCTGTGTTATTGGAAGTTCAGTACTTGTGAGTACTGGGAGAGCAAGTTTGGTGTAGTGGTTAAATGTGCGGACTCTTATCTGGGAGAACCGGGTTTGATTCCCCACTCCTCCACTTGCACCTGCTGGAATGGCCTTGGGTCAGCCATAGCTCTGGCAGAGGTTGTCCTTGAAAGGGCAGCTGCTGTGAGAGCCCTCTCCAGCCCCACCCACCTCACAGGGTGTCTGTTGTGGGGGAGGAAGGTAAAGGAGATTGTGAGCCGCTCTGAGACTCTTCGGAGTGGAGGGCGGGATATAAATCCAATATCTTTGTCTACCTCACAGGGTGTCTGTTGCGGGGGAGGAAGGTGAAGGAGATGGTGAGCCGCTCTGAGACTCTTCGGAGTGGAGGGCGGGATATAAATCCAATATCTTTGTCTACCTCACAGGGTGTCTGTTGCGGGGGAGGAAGGGAAAGGAGATTGTGAGCCGCTCTGAGACTCTTCAGAGTGGAGGGCGGGATATAAATCCAAAATCTTCATCTACCTCACAGGGTGTCTGTTGCGGGGGAGGAAGGGAAAGGAGATTGTGAGCCGCTCTGAGACTCTTCGGAGTGGAGGGCGGGATATAAATCCAAAATCTTCATCTACCTCACAGGGTGTCTGTTGCGGGGGAGGAAGGGAAAGGAGATTGTGAGCCGCTCTGAGACTCTTCGGAGTGGAGGGCGGGATATAAATCCAATATCTTTGTCTACCTCACAGGGTGTCTGTTGCGGGGGAGGAAGGGAAAGGAGATTGTGAGCCGCTCTGAGACTCTTCGGAGTGGAGGGCGGGATATAAATCCAATATCTTCATCTACCTCACAGGGTGTCTGTTGTGGGGGAGGAAGGGAAAGGAGATTGTGAGCCACTCTGAGACTCTTCGGAGTGGAGGGCGGGATATAAATCCAATATCTTCATCTACCTCACAGGGTGTCTGTTGTGGGGGAGGAAGGGAAAGGAGATTGTGAGCCGCTCTGAGACTCTTCGGAGTGGAGGGCGGGATATAAATCCAATATCTTCATCTACCTCACAGGGTATCTGTTGTGGGGGAGGAAGGTAAAGGAAATCGTGAGCTGCTCTGAGACTCTTCGGAGTGGAGGGTGGGATATAAATCCAATATCTTCATCTACCTCACAGGGTGTCTGTTGTGGGGGAGGAAGGTAAAGGAGATTGTGAGCTGCTCTGAGACTCTTCAGAGTGGAGGGCGAGATATAAATCCAATATCTTCATCTACCTCACAGGGTGTCTGTTGTGGGGGAGTGGGGAGGTAAAGGAGATTGTGAGTCTCTCTGGGCGTTTTCGCACTGACCTTCAAGTAGCGTGACCACCCTCTTCACACCGGAGGATCTGCCCGGATTTCGCACAAGAAGCGCCGGCGCACCCAAAAGAGCCGGCTACTTCCGTCGCGAAACCCGCTCAAACGGAAACCGCCAAGAAGCAGGAAAACCGGGTTTCGCGACGGAAGTAGCCGGCTCTTTTGGGTGCGCCGGCGCTTCTTGTGCGAAATCCGGGCAGATCCTCCGGTGTGAAGAGGGTGGTCGCGCCACTTGAAGGTCAGTGCGAAAACGCCCTCTGAGACTCTTTGGAGTGGAGGGCGGGATATAAATCCAATATCTTCCTCTACATTGCCCCGGTGAGACCACACGAGTGTGGGATTGCAAACTGTTTTATTTTTCCTTCTGTGTGTATGTGTGTGTGTGTGTGTGAGAGAGAGAGATATTATTTGCGGCTGCTTGGGTAAGGAAATGAAGACTGTATTTAAGGGAACTTCACTGCTGTGTTTTTATTTATTTATTTATTTATTTATTTTAGGGAAAGTCTCCTGGCTGCACCCCCAAAGTCTCCCGGCCCCACCCCCAAAGTCCCCAGATATTATCTGAGTTAGACTTGGCAACCCTATTTGCATCTTAGGCCACACACCCCTGATGTAGCCAATCCTCCTGGAGCTTATAGTAGGCCCTTTACTAAGAGCCCTGTAAGCTCTTGGAGGATTGGTTTCATCAGGAGCCTGTGGTTTAATATGCAAGGGAGTTCCTGCTACAAAAAAAGCACATGGATCCCTTGCTGTGGGCTGGACTGCCTAGCTCTGACAGGCAATTGTGGTCTTAGGATTCAAGGGTGAGGATCTGCAGCGCGCTGGTCTTCAGGGACCATCGTTTTGTGTGCGAGAGGAAGCGCTTGTGAGCAACCTGTTCCAGCCCGTGAGCCGGCCGCGAGAGGGAGTCTCTCTTTGGCAGGCCGAGTCCTTCATGCGTGTGGGCCCACGTGGGGGGGGGGGAGCCACGCCCCACAGTTGCCACACAGAGGCCGGCCTTGTTCTTCTCAGGACAAGCAGCTTCTGTTACAGCCTCCGGGCACTTCCCTCCTCCTGACGAAAATGCACCTAAGCAACCGGAGAGCTGTAACAGTTTCGAGCAAGACCGGGGTGCGGCCCACAGTGAGACTTGGCAGGCCTTCTTCCCCCACCCCCACCCCGTCCTTGCTCACTTGGCGAGAGAAGAACCAGGCAAGGGAGGCGGCCGAGGAAAAGCTGAGCCATGCCTACCCTTGGAACAGTGGAGGTTTAAATATAGAATGCTTTTGCCTGCTCTAGAACAAAAACTCTCCCTTGTGAGTGACTGGCATTCAAGTCGGGAGCTCCTGCACAAACTAGTTTGCTCTCGGGGCCGTTTTTCCTGAGCTAGGACAAAAAGGTGTGAGCCGGAGGCTAAAAAAAAACGGTGCGCGAGCTCACGCTAACTCAGCTTCGAGGGAACACTGCTTGACACGTCATCTCCCTGTGCCAAAAGCCAGCCGTACGGCCTGACCTACTTGGGGTGCGCGCCTTCCAGGGTTGGTGCTTAACAAAAATCCTGACTTGACACCCTAAATATGGACCAGGATTAGATCACTGCTGCCATGGCAACAAGCGAGGATGAAGAAGGGAAGGTGGAAGGCCTCAGATTCAGCAGGAGCTCACGAGCACAGCTCCTGAACCTTTCTGAGGGTTCCCCCCCCTCCTCCCCACCTACCTTGCCCACTGAAATAGTAGGTGCAGCTGCATAACAATCCCTGGATTAGGAGAGCGGGCAGCCAGTCAGCCACCAAGGGCTTTGCCACGCCCCCCAGCATCCCTCATTAACCTCTGGAGAAGCCCACGACACCCTTTCTTCACTTCTGATGTGATTTTGGGTGGCAGGTGGCTTGCTGACCTTTTGACTGGGAAGAAGATATTGGATTTCTATCCTGCCCCCCACTCTGAATCTCAGAGTCTCAGAGTGACTCACAATCTCCTTTATCTTCTTCGGCCACAGCAGACACCCTGTGAGGTGGGTGAGGCTGAGAGGACTCTCACAGCAGCTGCCCTTTCAAGGACAGCTCTACGAGAACCATGGCTGACCCAAGGTCATTCCAGCAGCTGCAAGTGGAGGAGTGGGGAATCAAACCCAGTTCTCCCAGGTAAGAGTCTGTACATTTAACCGCTATACCAAACTGGCTCCCTTGTGAGGTAGGTGGGGCTGAGAGGGCTCTGACAGAAGCTGCCCTTTCGAGGATAACCTCTGCCAGAGCTATGGCTGACCCAAGGCTACAAGTGGAGGAGTGGGGGAATCAAACCCAGTTCTCCCAGTTAAGAGTCCACACACTTAACCATTACACCAAACTTAGGCGAGGGGCGCGGTGGCCCAGGAGAGCCCCAGGCAAATGTGGCCTGCTTGGGCTGGCTGGATCTCTAGCCAGCCCAAGCAGGCCTCGCTTGCCCCGGGGCTCTCCTTTCTTGCATCGGGTTGCTTTTGGCTGGGGGGAGGGGCAGCATATGCTAATGGCTTATGCTAACAAGCTCCGTCACCTATTTTTCTACAAAATGGCCCCTGGAAGGTGGTATCCTGGCAGCTCACTCTGTTGCTGCTGTATGTCATCTTTGGCTGCCAGCACAGTGCCAAGGCTGGCTATAGCAGGAGATCAATATCTTTGCGGTCTGGCTGAAACACAGCGGAGCAAGGCAGTTTTCCCTCAACGATGCGGAGGGACAATCTGGGTGTAGGTTGGGAAACTCCTAGAGATGTGGGGATGGAGCCTGGGGAAGACAGGGACTTCGGGTAAGGTTGCCAAGCCCTCTTCATGCATAACGATGCATAACGTCACCCGGAAGCAATGTCATCGAAATGGGTACCATAGAGTTTTAACCTCCCGAACGGCTAGAGCGTCCGGGGAAAACCATAGAGTTTCCCCAGAAACGCCTAGAGCGGCCCCGCACGGGCGCTGCCATTTTGATGACATCGCTTCCAGGTGACATCATCGCAGGGGGAGGTTCCCCCCGCAGGCCCAATGTGGGCCAGCGAGTTGAGAACCTCCCGGGCGGGAGATTCCCCGCCCAGACCGGGGGGGGGGCTTGGCAGCCCTAACCTTGGGAGGGACAAATGCAGTGCCGGATTAAACCCTGTGGAGGCCCCTAGGGAGTCAAAATCTTGGGGGGGGGGCCCTCACAGATTATCTCAGAGTCTAAGCGCCTGCCTCGCTGCCCACGACCCCACTGCAGCCTGCAGGCCCCTTCTTAAAAGCCCCTTTGACAAAGCTGCGGGGTAGAGACAGAGAGAGGCAAACTTGGCAACAACGCCAGCAGCAGCCGCACCAGGCAAGTCAGGCAAAGAGTGGCTCAGTTGCTGGCTGCGTGGGCTGGCTGGCTGGGAGGGCTGGGAGGGCTGCAAGCAGGGGGGAAACCGGGGGAGGGAAAGCTGGCCCAGGACCCCTAAAGGTGTGGGGACCCATAGACCTGTGCCTACTTTGCCTAATTGTTAATCCGGCTGTGGACAAATGCCAGAGATTCCACCTTCCAAAGCATCCACTTTCTTCAGGGGAACTGATCTCTTCAGTCTGGAGGTGAGCTGTAATTCCTGGAAATCTCCAGGTCCCACCTGGAGGCTGGCATCCCTAGAAGGGCGCAAGGGGCCCTGGGAAACGGATGGGTTTGGGGGTGGGGGAGCTGCAGAAGGTAAAAGGGAGCACAATCGAGGATTGGTGTTCTCTCGGGATCTCTTAGTAAAAAAATAAACAGGAGTCTTGGGGCACTTAAAAAACCAGCCAGATTCCCTGAGTGACAGCCCAGTTCTTAAGACCCGGCAGCTGTTACCTCTCATGGCTTCAGAAGCTGAGGACTCTAGTCCAGAGGAAGCCGAATTGCAGCTCGGGAGTCGCATGTGGCTCTTTCACACATATTCTGTGGCTCTCAAAGCCTCCACCACCCCATTGGCTGGCTCGGAGAAGGCATTTGTCTCTAATTCACTTCTCCATGACAAACCGGCCAGCAGTTTGGAGAATGCATTTAAAGTTGCTTTCTTTCCACCTCTCCTTCCCTCCTTCCTTCCTTCTTTCTTTCCTCCCTCCCTCCCTCCCTTGTCTTGCGGCTCTCAAACATCTGAAATTTATTCTATCTGACTCTTACATTAAGCAAGGTTGCCTCCCCCCTCTCCCGCTCTAGTCTGTGAAAGCTTAAGCAGGAATAAACACCTGTCAGTTTTTGCAAGTCAGGTTTATTGTTGCTGCACCCACAGTAACCAGGCAACCTCTCCGGAACCTGCCTCTTGGCATCAGTCAAACACCTCTTGGGGGCGATTACCTTCATCGCTCGGTATATTGTTTATATAACTACATTGGTGCGTATTTACAGAGCACGAGAAGCAGAACAGCCGCACCCACGGAGCTTCCGGCTTTCAGACACTTAACAATTGCAAAGGTGGTTCATTCATTCAGTTTGCTTCCTTTCTACCCTGCCTTTGTCCCCAATGGCTTATATCAGGGGTGTCGAACATGCAGTTTGGGGGCTGAAACAGGCCCCTATCAGGCCCCTGAGCAACTGGCTGTCATTAGCTTCCTTCTCCCTCTCTCTTGCTTTCTTCTGCATCACAGCTTGCTTTGCAAGTCTTGCCCAATTGCACAGGAGTTACAGAGCAAAGACTCTATTTTCTCCATTGGCTGAGGCTCCTCCCTTGGGGAGGAAGAGTTTGTTTTTCCAGTCTCTCTGAATTGTGCAGCAGAGCTACTGAGCCAAACCTCTCTTCTCTTCCATTGGCTGAGGCTCCCCCTCCCACAGTCCCCTGGGGAAGGAAGGAAAGAGCCAGAGCTTCCTTTGCCCAGTTCCCTGGATCCCATGGGAGAAATACAAAGAAAGCATCTTTAAGACCAATGAGTGCTAATGTTTTAAGCATGTTTTAAGTTTTATTTTAAGAGCCCCGTGGCGCAGAGTGGTAAAGCTGCAGTAGCGCAGTTGGAGCCCTCTGCTCACGACCTGAGTTCGATCCCAGCAGAGGCTGGTTCAGGTAGCCGGCTCCAGGTTGACTCAGCCTTCCATCCTTCCGAGGTCGGTAAAATGAGTACCCAGCTTGCTGGGGGGGGGAAGCGTAGATGACTGGGGAAGGCAATAGCAAACCACCCCGTCAAAAGTCTGCCGTGAAAACGTTGTGAAAGCAACGTCACCCCAGAGTCAAAAACGACTGGTGCTTGCACAGGGGACAACTTTAATTTTTTAAAGTTTTATTTGTGTTTGTCTGTGTTATTTATAAGATTTATATCTCTGTTACCTAATGTTATATAGGTACACCTATGGCCCAGCCCAACAAGGTCTCATTTATGTCAGATATGGCCCTCATAACAAATGAGTTCGACACCCCCGGCTTATATGGTTAACCTTATATATCCTCACAACAACAACCCTGTGGAGTAGGTTAGGCTGCAAGTATGTGACTGGCCCAAAGTCACACAAGCGGGTTTCCTAACCTCTAAGAGAGCCAGTTTGGTGTAGTGGTTAAGTGTGCAGACTCTGATCTGGGAGAACTGAGTTTGATTCACCCACTTCTCTACATGCAGCTGCTGATGTGACCTTGAACAGCGCTGTTCCTCTCAAGTTTCTGTCAGAGGTCTCTCAGCCCCACCTACCTCGTAGGCAGTTGGGGAAACCACGTGGTACAGAGGGACAAAGCATTTATTTAAAATTTACCACTATATACAGGCATTTTAAAATAGCGAACAGAAGAAATAAATCAAACTAGGGAAAAACGCTCCTTCTTTTCCTATTATACCATACTTGTCCTGACCATACCATCCAGCGCAGACAGACTCACCAACCGAACTGATTGAACTCAAAGCCCAACTCAAACTGAAGGCTTTCCGCCAAAAATCACTAATGTAAAACCCAGTTCCCATCCGGGAACTGGTCTTCCCTCCTCCAGCCTTCTGGAAGACCAGCCTGAAAGACTTCCTGCCTCTCTAGGAGGCCTCCTCAGAATTGCTGCTTCCAGACCGGAGGGGAGCAGGAGGAAGAGACTAGGCCGAAGCCTGACTCCAGTTTGATGGCCTCTTCCTGCCAACTCCCAGATAACCATAGAACTAAAATGGCGTTTCTCCACAACATCACAGGGTATCAGGCACCAATTTTTTTGCATTGGATCTGGTGCCTTGCTTCAAAACACCCTCCAAGTTTCAAGGAGCAGGGGGTCCAATTCTGTGAGCCCCCAAAGTAGATGCCCCTATTTTTCATTATTTCCAATGGAGGGAAGGCATTTCAAAGGCATGGAGTCCCTTTCAATGTGATGGCCAGAACTCCCTTTGGAATTCAATGAAGCTCATCACAACCTTGCTTCTGGCTCCGCCCCCAATATCTCCTGGCTCCACCCCCAAAGTCCCCAGATATTTCTTGGACTTGGTAATCCTAGTTACAGAGTTGCCAGTTCTAGGTTGGGAAATATCTGGACATTTGATGGGGGGAGCAACCATCCTGGGTTACTTAGGCAGCCCTTACTCTCCCTCAATGTAATCTAGAAGAAGAAGAAGATATTGGATTTATATCCCGCCCTCCACTCCGAATCCCAGAGTCTCAGAGCAGCTCACAATCTCCTTTATCTCCCTCCCCCACAACAGACACCCTGTGAGGTGGGTGGGGCTGAGAGAACTCTCCCAGAACCTGCCTTTTCAAGGACAACTCCTGTGAGAGCGATGGCTAACCCAAGGCCATTCCAGCAGGTGCAAGTGGAGGAGTGGGGAATCAAACCCGGTTCTCCCAGATAAGAGTTCACACACTTCACCACTATACCAAACTGGCTCTCAGAAGACAGACACCCTGTGAGGTGGGTGGGGCTGAGAGAGCTCTCCCAGAAGCTGCCCTTTCAAGGACAACCTCTGCCGGAGCTATGGCTGACCCAAGGCCATTCCAGCAGGTGCAAGTGGAGGCGTGGGGAATCAAACCTGGTTCCTCCAGATAAGAGAGCTATGGCTGACCCAAGGCCATTCCAGCAGGTGCAAGTGGAGGAGTGGGGAATCAAACCCGGTTCTCCCAGATAAGAGTCCGCACACTTAACCACTACACCAAACTGGCATTCCAGAGGGGTGGGTGTGGAGAGCCATTCACGCCGCCCTGCCCTTCTTGGAATGAGAGTGGGACAAAATATAAATACATCAGGCCTGAAAGCTATGGCGCTGGTAATAATAAAACGTAATTTGATAGTCCTTTTCTATTCAAGAAGGTCTTCTGGAAATAGCTGGCAGGAAATGGCTGTCCCAGCTGCCCCTGTTTTTGACAGACATATGAGTTTCTTCGGACAGCCTCACCTGTGTATTAGCGAACAATTTCCAAAGTACCGGCCACGTATTAGACGCTTGCTCTTTTCAGTTACATTTTCTTCTTCCTGTAAACAGAAAAGAGCCTGGGGCATAAAGCAGCCCCAGAATAGAATTGATTTTTGCCAGAGAGGAGAAATTCAAGACCGGTTACACTTCTTCGATAGGATGCACAGAGAAGCGGAACAAAGACTCCGTCCTTTTCGGGCCGCGTCGGCTGCTCGTTAGTCAACTGGGTCCCCGGAGAAAAGCCAGTTACCAGTTACTACTTTTCTTGCTTGTAAACGTAACAGAACTGGGGACATAAAAGAGTCCTGTTAACAACATTAATGTTATGTTTCCCCCCCACACACTGCATTTTCAAAGCGTCAATAAAATACCCGACACTGAAATCAGGGAAAAGCTTTTCAAAAGCCAGGGGAAACACTGGATGGTTAGCAAATCTGTGACAAAGGTAAGGAG
This sequence comes from Heteronotia binoei, assembly GCF_032191835.1. NCBI lineage: Eukaryota > Metazoa > Chordata > Lepidosauria > Squamata > Gekkonidae > Heteronotia > Heteronotia binoei. The sequence continues at coordinate 140,822,513 of NC_083228.1, read as the reverse complement.
GTCGCTGGCTAGGGCCTTACATGTTAGGGTTGCCAGCTCCGGGTTGGGAGGTGCCTGGAGATTTTGGGGGTGGAGTCTGAGAAAGGCAGGGTTGGGGGAGGGGAGGGACGTCGATGGGGATATAATGCGCTAGAGTCCTCCTTCCCAAACGGCCATTTTCTCCAGGTGAACGGACATCTGTTGCCTGAAGGTCAGTTGCAAAAGCGGGAGATCTCCTGCCCGCCCCTGGAGAAGAAGAAGAAGAAGAAGATATTGGATTTATATCCCGCCCTCCACTCCGAAGAGTCTCAGAGCGGCTCACAATCTTCTTTACCTTCCTCCCCCACAACAGACACCCTGTGAGGTAGATGAAGATATTGGATCTATATCCCGCCCTCCACTCCAAAGAGTCTCAGAGCGGCTCACAATCTCCTTTCCCTTCCTCCCCCACAACAGACACCCCGTGAGGTGGGTGGGGCTGGAGAGGGCTCTCACAGCAGCTGCCCTTTCAAGGACAACCTCTGCCAGAGCTATGGCTGACCCGAGGCCATGCCAGCAGGTGCAAGTGGAGGAGTGGGGAATCAAGCCTGGTTCTCCCAGATAAGAGTCCGCACACTTAACCACTACACCAAACTGGCACACTTAACCACTACACCAAACGACGGCACAGCCGAAGTTATAGTGACCGAATAACTACCAATGTATTGAAACAAAATGATACAGATATGTTCAATAGAAGACTAAATAAGCAATAGCAATTCCCCAAACGTTTCACCGTTCCATCAAAGGCGTCCCAATGGACAGGAGGCCAACTTGATTATTGCCGCTTCGAATCCTCTTCTAGCCTAGGGGACTCCAACCATCTCTCTCCACCTTGAGCCCTTTGGAGTTTAGTGCCATTTTGAAATCTCACTGGAGACTTTCTCTCCCATTTGTCCATTGGGGATTCTTGTGGGTTTTGCGGCTTTTTGCAGCGTATCGATGCATCGGAAACAACTTGGATATTTTTTTCCTGAGCTCTTGCCTTTGGTTGAGATGTGTGGTTGGAGCCGCCTATGCTAGAAGGGGATTCGAAGTAGGAATAATCAATCTCCAGCTATAGTGGAAAGGGAAAAAAATCGCCGGACGGGCCGTCGACTTCTGCCACATCTGTCTCGGTCCTTTATCAGCAAAGGATATCCCACAATGACAAATGATAACGAATATCAAGCATTCAAAACCTATTCACATAGGGACCAAACGTCTCCAACCGTGTTATTGCATTAGCAGCTCGCACTCACCACTGGCTCAAGACCAACATCGTTCAGTTTGGCTGTTGGTGAGCAGTTTGAGTCTGTTTCGCAAGATACTTTTCACGTCTTCAGACAACACGGCACAGTGCAAATTGGCAGGGTTTCGTGCATGTCCTTTCTCACGCAGCCCGATTGGAATCTTATTTCCCTCCGCCTCCGGAGACCTCTTGCGCAGCTTTGAAGCTAATGGTATCGTTAAACCGTGAGCAATTGATCGATCAGCCTGTGATTATAAATAAACACTATGGGGTCCCCCCCCCAAAGTCTTCATATTTGGCTTTGCTTAAGGCTGTATAATTGAACTTATTTCATGCCTAAACATCTCTGCGCAGCCTCATAGCCCCACACGCGCACATCGTTTCGTTACCTGAACTGGCTATTTGTGACACGGAGTAGAAGCAGCTCAACAAAACAAATGTACCGGTATGTATCATCTTTGAATTAGGGCCATTCAAAAGGACCTAAAGCATTGCTCAAAAGTTTTGGGGTGCATCAGAACCCTTGATCAGATGGTACAAAAATGAAAAAGTTAAGAAGGAATTTTGTGTGGGCTAACAGAGATGCCAGCCTCCAGGTGGGACCTGGAGATGCCTTAGAATGACAGCTTGTCTCCAGACTACAGAGATCCGTTTCCCTGGAGGAAAGGGCTGCTTTGGAGGGTGGACTCTATGGTTTTGTCCCAGCACTGAGGTCTCTGTCCTCCCCAAAATCTGTAGGAACTTTCCAACTTGGAGCTGGCAACACTCGCCAGGAGATGGGGGGGGGGAGGGAGGGAGGACCTGGCAACCCTGCATCTTATCCACCAAGCAGACGCAAAACGCCCAGGAACCCTAGGAAGTGAAAATCCCCCTGCACACCTACGAAGCTGTTTGAGAATGCTTCAAGAACAGATCTCCAGATGAACAGATTGGTGGTTCAGCATGGCTGATGAACGTGGTATGGTGGCCTATTGAACATATTCACACAGGTTTTTTTCTGTAGAAAAAGCCCAGCAGGAATCTCTTTGCATATCAGGCCACACCCCCTGACATCACCATTGTTTCACATAGGGATTTTTGTAGAGAAAGCCCAGCAGGAACTCATTTGCATATTAAGACACACCCCGTGATGTCACCATTCTTTCACACAGGGGTTTTGGAGGGAAAGCCCAGCAGGAACTCATTTGCATATTAGGCCACACCCCGTGATACCCCCATTTGTTCACGCGGGGGGTTGTAGAAAATGCTCAGCGGGAACTTGTTTGCATAATAGGCCACACCCTGTGATACCACCATTCTTTCTCACAGTTTTTTTTTAAAGAAAAAGCCCAGCGAGAACTCATTTGCATATTAGGCCACACACCCCTGATATCACCATTCTTTCACATAGGGTTTTTTGTAGAAAAAAAGCCCAGCAGGAACTCATTTGCATATCAGGCCACACACCCCTGATATCACCATTCTTTCACATGGGGTTTTTGTGGGAGAAAGCCCAGCACGAACTCATTTGCATATTAGGCCACACCCCCTGGCATCACCATTCTTCCACGCAGGGTTTTTTTTTTGCAGAAAGAGCCCAGCAGGAACTCATTTGCATATTAAGACACACCCTGTGATGTCACCATTCTTTCACACAGGGGTTTTGGAGGGAAAGCCCAGCAGGAACTCATTTGCATATTAGGCCACACCCCGTGATACCCCCATTCGTTCACGCGGGGGTTTGTAGAAAATGCTCAGCAGGAACTCGTTTGCATATTAGGCCACACCCTGTGATACCACCATTCTTTCACACAGCGGGGTTTTTTTTTTAGAAAAAGCCCAGCGGGAACTCATTTGCATATTAGGCCACACACCCCTGATATCACCATTCTTTCACATAGGGTTTTTTTAAGGAAAGAAGCCCAGCAGGAACTCATTTGCATATCAAGCCACACACCCCTGATATCACCATTCTTTCACATGGATTTTTGGTAGGAGAAAGCCCAGCAGGAACTCGTTTGCATATTAGGCCACACCCCCTGGCACCACCATTCTTCCACGCAGGTGGGTTTTTTGCAGAAAAAGCCCAGCAGGAACTCATTTGCATATTAGGCCACACTCGCTGACGCCAGGCCATCCGGAACTGCGTTCCTGTGCATTCCTGCTCCATAAAAGCCTTGTGTTTGCAGCATTCTTACTGTGTGCAGGGCACAATTTCTTATGCCTAACCCGGGCCAGCCCTAGACTGTTTGGCACCCTGCACGGATAACGTCGCCGAGGCACATGGGGGAGCCCTATTCAGCAGCCTGAGAAGGCTGGCGCCCTAGGCAATTGCCTATTTCCTTAGTGGCAGGGCTGGCTCTGTGCCTAACTGAAATCAACGTAGGATGTTTGTAGGGTGCGGAGCCAGCGTGCGACTCCTGTTCCGAGGGGTCAGAAGGGTACGGATTTCAAAATGGTAAACCGACAATGTGTCCACCGGCCACCAGGTGTCAGCATTTTGCAGGTTTACAGTTCCAGACACGTGACGGAGAGAGGGAGGGAGGCTGTTGTGGTGGTTTTGGAAAAAAAAGCTTGAGTGCTGCGCTTGGAGGTGGTGAGACAGCAGGTCAGAAGGACATCGGAAGAGCCCTGCTGGATCAGACCGGCGATCTATGTAGTCCAGCATCCTGTCTCACAAAAGGACCAACCAGTTCTTCTGTAGAGCCAGCAACAGGGCATTAAAGGCGGAGGCCTTCATAAGGCCGCCAGAAGAACCCTGCTTAAGCAGACCAGTGGTCCATCCAGCCTAGCATCCTGTCTCATAGAGGAGCCAACCACTTCCTCTGGAGGGCCAACAACAGGGCAGAGAGGCTGAGGTCATCATAAGAACATCAGAAGAGCCCTGCTGGATCAGACCAGTGAGGATCCATCTAGTCCAGCTTCCTGTCTCACACAGTGGCCAAAAAATTCCTCTTGAGGGCCAACAACAGGGCAGAGAGGCTGAGGTCTTCATAAGAACATCAGAAGAGCCTTGTTGGATCAGCCCAGTGATCCATCTAGTCCAGCATCCTATCTCACACAGCGGCCAGCCAGTTCCTCTGGAGGGCCAACAACAGGGCAGAGAGGCTGAGGCCTTCATACGAACATCAGAAGAGCCCTGCTGGATCAAACCAGTGAGGATCCATCTAGTCCAGCTTCCTGTCTCACACAGTGGCCAAAAAATTCCTCTTGAGGGCCAACAACAGGGCAGAGAGGCTGAGGTCTTCATAAGAACATCAGAAGAGTCTTGTTGGATCAGCCCAGTGATCCATCTAGTCCAGCATCCTATCTCACACAGCGGCCAGCCAGTTCCTCTGGAGGGCCAACAACAGGGCAGAGAGGCTGAGGCCTTCATACGAACATCAGAAGAGCCCTGCTGGATCAAACCAGTGAGGATCCATCTAATCCAGCTTCCTGTCTCACACAGTGGCCAAAAAATTCCTCTTGAGGGCCAACAACAGGGCAGAGAGGCTGAGGTCTTCATAAGAACATCAGAAGAGTCTTGTTGGATCAGCCCAGTGATTCATCTAGTCCAGCATCCTATCTCACACAGCGGCCAGCCAGTTCCTCTGGAGGGCCAACAACAGGGCAGAGAGGCTGAGGCCTTCATAAGAACATCAGAAGAGCCCTGCTGGATCAAACCAGTGAGGGTCCATCTAGTCCAGCATCCTGTCTCACACAGTGGCCAGTCAGTTCCTCTGGAGGGCCAACAACAGGGCAGAGAGGCTGAGGTCTTCATAAGAGCATCAGAAGAGCCTTGTTGGATCAGACCAGTGATCCATCTAGCCCAGCATCCTGTCTCACACAGGGGCAAACCAGTTCCTCTGGAGGATCAACAACAGGGCAGAGAGCCTGAGGCCTTCATAAGAACATCAGAAGAGCCCTGCTGGATCAGACCAGGGAGGGCCCATCTAGTCCAGCATCCTCTCTCACACAGTGGCCAGCCAGTTCCTCTGGAGGGCCAACAACAGGGCAGAGAGGCTGAGGTCTTCATAAGAGCATCAGAAGAGCCTTGTTGGATCAGACCAGTTGGGGTCCATCTAGTCCAGCATCCTGCCTCACACAGTGGCCAACCAGTTCCTCTGGAGGGCCAACAACAGGGCAGAGAGGCCGAGGCCTTCATAAGAACATCAGAAGAGCCCTGCTGGATCAGACCAGTGGGGGTCCATCTAGTCCAGCATCCTATTTCACACAGTGGGCAACCAGTTCCTCTGGAGGGCCAACAACAGGGCAGAGAGGCTGAGGCCTTCATATGAACATCAGAAGAGCCCTGCTGGATCAGACCAGTGGTCCACCCAGCCTGTACCTCACACAGCAGCGAACCAGTTCTTCTGGAGCTCTGACAACAGGACAGAGGTGGTCGTGGGTGAGTTCAAATGCCCAAATGACAGCTCAGTGCACAGCTGACTGAAGATGTGGGGGGTGACCAGCAGCGATGGTGTAATTTCACTTCCAGAAAAGCTCTGAAATCTGTGTCACCTCTCTCTGGATCACTGGAAATTCTATGATAAAACTGTAGCGTTTCCAGTGATTCTTGCTTACAGGAAAAGAACAGAAGCGTCACCAGTCCTTTCTAGGAATTACTGGAAACTGGGGGGCTGGGACATGGAAGTGACATCACACCATCAGCCTCATGTATACTGTATTTTTCTCCTCCCACCTGTCTGAATGGTGGAACAAGAGCTGGGGGTGGGAAATCTCCCACCCCTAGTAGGGGACTGGCCACAGTAAGAAGGATGGGTCTTTTCTGCCAGCTATCAGCCCTTCCGAAAGGAGCTGCCAAGAGAGCCAGTCTGGGGTAGTGGTTAAGTGTGCAGACTCTCATTTGGGAGAACCAGGTTTGATTCCCCACTTCTGGCAACTTCTGGGAGAGCTCTCTCAGCCCCACCCACCTCACAGGGTGTTTGTTGTGGGGGGAGGAAGATAGAGGAGATGGTGAGCCGCTCTGAGATTCAGAGTGAAGGGCAGGGCATAAATCTGATATCATCTTCTTCCTCTTCTTCGTCTTATTCGTCTGCTTATTCGTCTGCTGCTTCTTCTTCTTCTTCTTCAAAATGGATCCTTTCTTCATTTCCATCAGCTCCGCAGATCTATGGAGGATAGCTACAGAAGAAGCAAGCAGGGAAATCTTGCGCTCCGTTGCACAGTGCCACAACTGAACGCAGAACAAGACCAAAGAAGATTTCTGCCCTTCTTAGGGAGGGGTTTTGAGAGCTGATGAAATCTACTTTTTAACGCCAGCCCCGTTGGACCGCGGGGATAAAATCTATCACTTTTAACTCATCCGCTGCGGCAGGAAGTCTTGTGAAAATGAAGCCAGCCGGAGGCGGAGGAAAGCCCCCACGTTTTAGAAAGGGCTGGCGCTGACGGGTTCGGGTGACATATCTCCTTGACGAAGGTCACCGTAGCAACAGGAGGAACGGTCCAAAGCGTCTCCTATCTGCCCATCTGTTGTGGGCTGGCCAGGAGCTTAGCAAGGGACGGCCTGGAACGGTCAGTTAAGCCTCTCGGCCCCCGCTTAAGCCGTTCAAAGAGAGAAAGGGCAGAAAACGCAACCAGACACTTCAGATATGTTGAGATTGAAGAGCGGATCCCCCCGCAGAGTTTAGCAAGATCTCCTCATCTTAAAAATCACACTTCTACGCTGCCAAAAAGAAATGGGGACCAACTTACATAAGGAACAAGCTACCTGCTTAGTACAAGACCTTGGAGAGCCAGTTTGGTGTAGTGGTTAAGTGCGCGGACCGTTATCTGAGAGAACCGGGTTTGATTCTCCGCTCCTCCACTTGCAGCTGCTGGAATGGCCGTGGGTCAGCCAGAGCTGTCATAGGAGTTGTCCTTGAAAGGGCAGTTGCTGTCAGAGCTCTCTCAGCCCCACCCACCTCACAGGGTGTCTGTTGTGGGGGAGGAAGATAGAGGAGATTGTAAACAGCTCTGAGTCTCTGGTTCAGAGAGAAGGGCAGGGTATCAGTCTTCAGTCGTCTTCTTCTTGGGGCCCACGAAGTGTTTTTTTAAAGTGGGCAGGGGCCTTAACACATCAACGAGGCTTTTTTTGTAGCAGGAACTCTTTTGCATATTAGGCCACACACCCCTGATGTAGCCAATCCCCCTGGATCTTACGGTAGGCCCTGTACGAAGAGCCCTGTAAGCTCTTGGAAGATTGGCTACGTAAGAAGGGCAGGCCTCAGATTCAGCAGGAGCTCACAGGAGCGCAGCTTCTGAACCTTTCTGAGGGTTCTCCCTCCTCCTCCCCACCTTTCTTGTCCATCGAGTAGGAGGTGCAGCTGCATAACAATCCCTGGATTAAGAGAGCGGGCAGCCAGCTAGCCAGGCCCAGGGGCTTTGCCACGCCCCCAGCAGCCCTCATTAACCTCTGGAGAGGCCCACGCCACCCTTTCTCCACCTGATGTGATTTTGGGTGGCAGGTGGCTTGCTGGCCTTTTGATTGGGGGCAGGGTGGCACAGGACAGCCCCAGGTGAGCGAGACCGGCTTGAGCTGGCTGGATTTCTAGCCAGTCCAATCAGGCCTCGCTCACCCGGAGCTAGGGTTGCCAAGTCCAATTCAAGAAAAATCTGGGGACTTTGGGGGTGGAGCCAGGAGACTTTGGGGGTGGAGCCAGGAGACATTGGGGCGGAGCCAGGAACAAGGGTGTGACGAGCATAATTGAACTCCAAGGGAGTTCTGGCCGTCACATTTAAAGGGACCGCACACCTTTTTAAATGTCTTCCTTCCATAGGAAATAATGAAGGATAGGGGCACCTTCTTTTGGGGCTCATAGAATTAGACCCCATGGTCCAATCATTTTGAAACTTGGCAGATACTTTGGAGAGAGTCACTAGATACTATACTGAAAATTTGGTGCCTCTACCTAAAAAAACAGCGCCCCCAGAGCTCCCAAAACCTCCAGATCAATTCCCCATTATACCCTATGAGAATCGATCTCCACAAAGAGAATAATGAAGTACTCAGCAGACTTCTCCCCCCCCCCCATTTCTGGCGACTCTGAAGGGGGATTGGCCTCTCTACTCACGAGTTGCTGCCAACTTTTTCAAAGTAACACAGACACCCCATCCCAAGAGGAAGCCTTTCAATCAGCGACTGAAGCCTCCGGAGGTAGAAACGCACATGGTCCTCTGGGGGCGGAGCTCCCCCCCCTCCGCCGGCCAGACTCCCCGAGGAGACGCCAGTAGCAGCCGGAGAGGATGCAAGGACTACGAGTCCCAGCATGCACCTCACGAAGGGAGGCCGCGCCGTTTCCCCCCCCCTCCCGCTTCCACGTTTTTGGAGATCGGGGGGAAAGGCTGCTAATTCAGGGGTTCCCCGGCAGGGCGGGGTGGGGGGTTGGAAAGCCTACCCGGAGCTCTCCTTTCTTGCGTCAGGTTGCTTTTGGCTGGGTGGCCGCGGCATATGCTAATGAGCTCCGTCACCTCTTTTTCTACAAAACGACCCCTGAAGAGGGGTGTGGCCTAATGTGGGAAGGATTCCTGCTACAAAAAAGCCTTGCGTATCAGGACTTCTGGTCTCAGAAGAGCTGTTCAGCCAGGCAGATCACAATAACATTGTTTCAGTGGCAACCGCCGCCCTGAGCCACTTGTGGGAAGGGCGGGATATAAATCCCAAATAAATAAAAATAAAAATAAATAAATAAACCACCACCACTATGTTTGCTTTATTCTTTCTCCCCCCTTTCCCGCCAGGGTATTTTAAAATGAGTGCTCTTCTCCCCTGCATGTGGGGTTCCTTTACGTGGTTGGCTCCGCCTCCCGCACCAGCCATTTTGTGGTTGGGCCCACCTTCTGGGGCGGCCATTTTGTGGTTGCGCCCACCACCCTGAGTCATAATCCCAAAGGTGTCCTCAGGCTCAAAAAGGTTGGAGACCCCTGGCCTAGTTTATGTATTTACTTTTCAGATTTTTATTCTACCCTGGGGCTCATTGGACTGACATCTATTGAGAGCCAGTATGGTGTAGTGGTTAAGTGTGCGGACTCTTACCTAGGAGAACTAGATTTGATTCCCCACTCCTCCACTTACAGCTGCTGGAATGGCCTTGGGTCAGCCATAGTTCTGGCAGAGGTTGTCCTTGAAAGGGCAGCTGCTGTGAGAGCCCTCTCAGCCCCACCCATCTCACATCTTTTAAATGCTTTACCTCCATTGGAAATCATGAAGGAGAGGGACATCTTCTTTTGACGCTTTTGGACCCCCTGGTCCAATCCTTTTGAAACTTGGAGGGTATTTTGGGGAGAGGCGCCAGATGCTATGCTGGAAATTTGGTGCCTCTACCTCGGAAAGCAGCCCCCCCCAGCCCCAAATACTTGTGGATCAATTCTCCATTATACTCTATGGGAATCGGTCTCCGTAGGGAATAATGGAGTGCCAAGCAGACATTTCCCTCCCCTCCCTCTGCTTTCTGATGACCCTGAAGTGGGGGGAGGGCCTCCAAACCGGGGGATTCCCTGCCCTCACCTGGGGATTGGGCAAACTGGAAACCACAGTGCACAGATTAGTAAGAAAAAACAGAACACTGGGTAAATTACACGCTTCGAATAAACGTGCCACACACTTCTCTTATGAGGAGAGCCAGTTTGGTGTAGTGGTTAAGTGTGCAGACTCGTATCTGGGAGAACCGGGTTTGATTCCCCACTCCTCCACTTGCACCTGCTAGCATGGCCTTGGGTCAGCCAGAGCTCTGGCAGAGGTTGTCCTCGAAAGGGCAGCTGCTGTGAGAGCCCTCTCAGCCCCACCCACCCCACAGGGTGTCTGTTGTGGGGGAGGAAGGGAAAGGAGATTGTGAGCCGCTCTGAGACTCTTGAGTGGAGGGCAGAATATAAATCCAATGTCTTCTTCTTCTGCAATCCTCATTATAATTCACATCAGTCACTCTTAACAAAATTTCTAAATGAGAGTTCAGTGTCCCCACATGGAAACAATATTCCAAATGAGATCCAACACTGGATGCTGCAAATAATAGGTACCAAATCCTGCTGTCTTAACATCCCTCTTTCTGGCAGACGCAGATGGTACCAGATGTTTTTGAATCAATCTTGAGGTAGCAGTCTTCTCTTCAGCAGGTGCGGCTACACGAGTCCCAGGTTTAATTCGTGTTTCATTTGCCACTTCCACTGGCTGCGTATTCTTGAATCAGGAACCTGTGCTAAGGTGGCAGCCCCTCCCGAGCCCCAAATACTTTTGGATCAATTCTCCCTTATACCCTATGGGAATAGGTCTCCATAGGCAATAATGGAGTGCCCAGCAGACATTTCCCTCTCCCCCTCCCCGGCTTTTTTGATGACTCTGAAGTGGGGGGACGGCCTCCAAACCAAGGGATCCCCTGCCTCCACCTGGGGATTAAGTAACACAAGAAGAGAACCACAGTGGTAGGTACGTAGCAAGAAAATAAAGCGCGAAGCTTCCGTGATGACCAGCCTCAGACGCTAGAGAAACGATGACCATATTATCAAAAGCTTAAGTGTATTCTATGCAACGCAGCATTAAGTTGCTCACAGTGACTTGGGGGCTTGAATTTGGAGACTTGAATTTCTTGGCGTTTATACCCTTGTATCTGAAATTGATTACTTGATGCTCGAAGAAGCAATTGTGAAACCAGGCAATAGTACATCCTTGTCGCAATAATTGGACAGCTGGCTGCCTTGAAATTTGAATCTACTTGAACATCACTCATCGTTCTTCTCCAGGGTTACATCAGACTTTTCATCAAGGAAACAGCATTGGACCGCTTTCAGAATTGGACTTGATTTCTGACGGCTCCTTTGGGATGTTCCGTTTCCTAAATTATCGAGTTGGGCCTGCGCTTTACGTTACATAGAATACACTATACAAGAATACAATACACGAACTCGTGGGCATTCAATGAAATTGCTGAGCAGCCAGGTTAAAACGGATAAAAGGAAGTCCTTCTTCACCCAAAGGGTGATTAACATGTGGAATTCACTGCCACAGGAGGTGGTGGCGGCCACAAGCATGGCCACCTTCAAGAGGGGTTTAGATAAAAATATGGAGCACAGGTCCATCAGTGGCTATTAGCCACAGTGTGTGTGCATATATAAAATTTTTTGCCACTGTGTGACCCAGAGGGTTGGACTGGAGGGGCCGTTGGCCTGATCCAACATGGCTTTTCTTATGTTCTTAGGTTCGCTAAGCTTTTGATAATATTGTTATTGCTTCTTTGGTGTCTGAGGCCGGTAATCACGGAAGCTTTGTGCTTGGTTTTCTTGCTACCCACCTGTGCTTCCATGGCCCGGCCCAACAAGGTCTTCAACTGAGGATTCAGGAGCCGTTTCAGGTGCGTGGAAGCTTCAAAGAGTTCCTGGCCACAACGAGAGAATTGTGCCGGTGCCTTTTATGCGGGCAGAGCGGCAGACGCCCGAGGAGGCTGGTTGTTCCCCGGAGCGAAAGGAGAGGTCACACCATTGGGAAACCACCCAACCACCGCAGAAAAGAGAGCCTGTTGTTCCTGCTGAGACAAAAGGACATCGGGACAATGCAGGGTTTGTGTTGCGGGTTTTTGGCCCTGCTGGAGGGGCAGAGAGAGCTCAGATTCCTGGCAGCGTCTGGCCTGTCTTGCCGCAGAGCGAGGAGCGCGAACCTAGCAACGGGAACCAAGAAGACCTGAATTGGCCGCAGAGGGAAGGAGTAGCCAGCTGGTATTGCCAATCCCCAGGTGGGGATGGAAAAACCAGAGAAGCACAGTGAAGGTTAATAGTAATTAAAAAAAAAAACCACTGTGGAAAATCACGAAAAACCAATAAATACGATTTCTAATACGTTAAACGGAATTCAAAAAGCAGCAGCCCGAAGAATTTCATGGGGGATTTCGTAAATATACAAAACACTGCTCTCTGCAGCAGCCAGTTTGGTGTAGTGGTTAAGTGTGCGGACTCTTATCTGGGAGAACCAGGTTTGATTCCCCACTCCTCCACTTGCACCTGCTGGCATGGCCTTGGGTCAGCCATAGCTCTGGCAGAGGTTGTCTTTGAAAGGACAGCTGCTGGGAGAGCCCTCTCAGCCCCACCCACCTCACAGGGTGTCTGTTGTGGGGGAGGAAGGTAATGGAGATTGTGAGCCCCTCTGAGACTCTTCGGAGTGGAGGGCGGGATATAAATCCAATATCTTCTTCATCTTCTTCTATAAGATCATATTCACAACAATACAATAAATCGCAATAAACTATTCATTTGTATGTTAAAACGGATAGAAGGAAGTCCTTCTTCACCCAAACGGTGATTAACATGTGGAATTCACTGCCACAGGAAGTGGCGGCTACACAGAGTGTTGGACTGGATGGGCCATTGGCCTGATCCAACATGGCTTCTCTTATGTTCTTATGTTCATTAAAGTCCTAAAGTACGTCGTTGCTCCAGAAGACTTCCAAAAGTTTAGAAAGACGATCCTGCCGCTTCTCCCGCGGTGGATCGAAGTGCTAAGTGCGCTCTAACAATCCTGTGGCCAATATTGATCTTAAACGTTGATAGATGTTTCAATAAGAATTTTAATCCAGCCAAAATCAAGGCTTCAGTTCTTGGAAAAACAAACCAGTGGGCGCAAGGGAAACCTCTGACGGGGACGCGCATATATCACCGTTTCTGACCCAGTCTTTTATTGAAGAGGCATCTTCCACTCATCAACTTGCCTCGCAGCACTACACACAGAGAAACTCCGTGCTAATAATCCCCAGGTGGGGGCAGGAAATCCCCCGGTTTGGAGACCTTCACCCCGCTTCAGGGTCATCAGAAAGCGGGGGGCGGGAGGGAAATGTCTGCTGGTCACTCCATTATTCCCTATGGAAGACTGATTCCTACAGGGTATAAAAGAGAATTGATCTGCGAGTATCTGGGGTTTGGGGGGGCTGTTTTTTGAGGTAGAGGCACCAAATTTTCAGCATAGCATCCAGTACCTCTCTTCCAAATACCCTCCATGTTTCAAAAAGATTGGACTGGGGGGTCCAATTTTATAAACCTCAAAAGAAGGTGCCCCTATCTACTTCATTATTTCCAATGGGGGGAAGGCATTTAAAAGGTGTGCAGTCCGTATTAAGTGCGACGGCCAGAACTTCCTTTGGAGTTCAATGATGCTTGTCGCAACCTTGCTCCTGGCCCCACCCCCAATGTCTCCTGGCTCCACCCCAATGTCTCCTGGCTCCACCCCCAACATCTCCTGGCTCCACCCCCAACATCCCTGGATAATTCTTGAATTGGACCTGGCAACCCTACCACCAGTGCACTGTTGGGAACGCTGGTTTGTGAGTCCAGATGCCTTGCTAAATGTCCAGTACGCAGAACAGTTCCTTTCAACAGCATATGCTTGTAAGACTACAAAGTTACGTAGAGCCACTTATCATTTTAAAAGAAGATAAGAACTGACTTAGTTAGAAGAAGAAGAAGAAGATGATGATGATGATGATGATGATGATGATGATGATGATGATGATATTGGATTTATATCCCGCCCTCCACTCTGAATCTCAGAGTCTCAGAGCGGCTCACAATCTCCTTTATCTTCCTCCCCCACAACAGACACCCTGTGAGGTGGGGGGGGGGGGCAGAGAGGGTGTCTCTCACAGCAGCTGCCCTTTCAAGGACAACTCCTACAAAAGCTATGGCTGACCCAAGGCCATTCCAGCAGCTGCAAGTGGAGGAGCGGGGAATCAAACCCTGTGAGATAGGTGGGGCTGAGACAGCTCTCCCAGAAGCTGCCCTTTCAAGGACAACTCCTGCCAGAGCTATGGCTGACCCAAGGCCATTCCAGCAGCTGCAAGTGGAGGAGGGAGGGATCAAACCCGGTTCTCCTAGATAAGAGTCTGCACACTTAACCACTCCACCATCCGACTCTTGGAAATACATAGTTGATAGTACAGCATAGAGAAAAGGACAGATTCTCATCTGGGGTGGCCACACTAGAACCACATAGAATAAATGTCAGATGTTTGAAAGCAGGAAGGAAGGAAGGAAGGAAGGAAGGAAGGAAGGAAGGAAGGAAGGAAGGAAGGAAGGAAGGAAGGAAGGAAGGAAGGAACATAAGCGAAGCCATGTTGGATCAGGCCAATGGCCCATCCAGTCCAACACTCTGTGTCACACACACACACACACACACACACTCATACATAATACATATACACACATACACACACAGATATATATATATATACACATACACTGTGGCTAATAGCCACTGAAGGAAGGAAGGAAAATAGATGGGGAGGGAGACGTAAAAAGAAAGCAACTTTAACTTGAAATGCATTATCGAAGTTGCTGGCTTGCTTGGCTTAGAGAAGTGATTTCAAGAGACGAATGCCTCTTCCAAGCCTCTGGTTCTTCCAACATGCGCCAACCCACATCCGGCTTTCATGGGTGAAATGGGTAGGGATGCCAACTCCAGGCTGAGAAATACCTGGAGATTTGGGAGGTGGAGCCAGAGGACGGCAAGGTTTGGAGACGGGTCAGGGGGGACTTCAGTGGTGCATAGTGCCCTAGTGTCCACCTTCCAAAGGAACCATTTTCTCCAGGGGAATTCATCTCTGTCCCCTGTTGTAATAGCAGGAGATGGTCTTATAAACAATGTCCTGCTTGGAGTCAGTTCTGCTGTTCTCACGGTGATTCCAGATCCCAGCGGAAGCTGGGTTCAGGTAGCTGGCTCCAGGTCTTTGAAGAGCCCCGTGGCGCAGAGTGGTAAAGCTGCAGTACTGCAGTCGGAGCTCTCTGCTCACGACCTGAGTTCGATCCCGGCGGAAGCTGGGTTCAGGTCGCTGGCTCCAGGTTGACTCAGCCATCCATCCTTCCGAGGTCGGTAAAATGAGTCCCCAGCTTGCTGGGGGAATGTGTAGATGACTGGGGAAGGCAATGGCAAACCACCCCGTAAAAAGTCCCCCATGAAAACGTCGCGATGCGACATCACCCCAGAATCGGAAAGGACTGGTGCTTGCACAGGGGACTGCCTTGACCTTTTAAAAACCATTTGCGGCATGAGCGAGTCTTCTGATCTCAGCCTCTCTTCAGACTCTCTCCGTCTTCGAGCTGGGCGTGAACTCTGGGAATTCCTCCCCCAAAGGCCTGCCGTTTCCTCCTCCTTTCATTCTCAGGCCTTCCCCCACGTGGCCAATATCCCTGCTGGGGGTAGAACAGCAGCGAGAGAGAGCATGTGTGCCAAGAGGGGAGGAGAACTCTCTGGCTGCTTCTGTTTCCCTCTCAAACGCTTCTTAAAGCACAGGCTTTGGAGGGCGATCCCAAGGTGACGGGCTGCGCGACGACCAGCTGGAACCGATTGTTCAAGCGGCGTTTGCGGGAGCGCGCCGTGCGCGCGCGTACCGCCTTGGCTGCCTGCCCAAGCACATGGCTTGCCCAGCTGCCGAGAGCACAAGGCCTCAGGAGCACCTGTGCTCTCTGTTCTCCGCACATCACAAACCATGCCGCCCAGTCCTGTGTCAGATACAGTGGCAAATAAGCGCATTAAGAAGTGTGCGGGGGGAATCCGCCGGGAGGGGCTGCAGTGCGTCGGTTGCCGTGGCAAAGGGCTAAGTCAGGCGTGCCAGATCGGCCTGTGGGCGGCTCCTTTTTGAAGTTTTCGGATCAGCTGCCGCGTGAAAAGCTGCGGGGATGCATGGCGTGATGATCCTTGAATGCCAGAAATGTGCAGGAACGAACACGGTGTAACGTACCACTGTCACTGGCTCCGACCGGGACTCTGGAAGGGGTACGAAGAACACCCCACCTAGCTAACTTTCTTCTTTTGATAATATATATATTTTATTTGACAAAAACAAACATAGCAAGCAGACATAGAAAAAGGCAAGGTAAGATAGAAATACCACAACGGTTCATGTATACCAGGGTGGCCAAACTTGCTTATTGTAAGAGCCAAACAGAATAAATGCCAGGTGTCTGAGAGCCGCAGGACATGAATATCAGAGCTGCAAGACAGGCAGGAAGACAAGTAGGCAACTAGATTGGGGGGGAGGGAGAGGTGGAAAGAAAGCAACTTTAACCATATATGCATGCTCTAAGCCACTGGCAGGCTTGACGGAGAAGTGATTTAGAGAGAGAAATGCCAATATGTGTGAAACCGCCACAGTTTGCCCC
Organism: Heteronotia binoei; assembly: GCF_032191835.1. Classification (NCBI taxonomy): domain Eukaryota; kingdom Metazoa; phylum Chordata; class Lepidosauria; order Squamata; family Gekkonidae; genus Heteronotia; species Heteronotia binoei. Next base: position 140,806,174 of record NC_083228.1, on the reverse strand, counting down.
CCCCCCCGATTTATACACAAACAATGATATTTTGGCTAACAAGAACATAAAAATCAATAAACGAGAGAAGCCCTCAGCATTATCTAATAGATTGTAACTAATAACGTTTTTCAATCTGTAAAAATTGCTGGACAGATCTTACATTGTTAAGTGCAAGGTACTTATTGATTTTTGGTCCGGTCTACATATGAAAATATTTATAATCAGGGGGGTTTTTTGTAGCAGGAACTCATTTGCATATTAGGCCACACACCCCTGATGTCGCCAATCCTCCCGGAGCTTACAGGGCTCTTATACCAGGGCCTACTGTAAGCTCTTGAAGGATTGGCTACATAAGAGGGGTGTGGCCAAATATGCAAAGGAGTTCCTGCTACCAAAAAAAAGCGCCCTGTTTTACATTCCTAACATTCTTGACAATCTGATGTTAGGTCAGTGTAAGCACAAGCATTTTAAATATACGCTACTCATTTCTGTCTCTTCATCCTTTCGGACGTTATCATTTTATTCTTCTTTGGACGCTATCATTTTATTCTTCTTGCAGCCTAATTTTGCTCAATATAGGCAAAAATATATATTCCATTTGTCTTGAAATTCATATTCTGCTCTAGGATGCAGGGAACCATCTTTCGAACGTTCTTCATTCTGCAGTTTGCTTTGAGCAGCTAGATAAAAAAAGGTTATTCCAATCACAGCTGTTGCAAATGGCCACTGCGCTGTCTTCTGTTCTTCTGACTTCCATGTAGAAATACCACAAACTGTGTCTCTGGAGTTTCACGACCTTCATCTCCCTTATCACCTTTTCTTACCTTCTGCACCTGTGTATATTTGCCACGATGGTGCAAACAAGTTTGCGAGTTGGGCGTGTGCTTTTTGGCTGTCACAATCAGAGGCGAGTTGATCTCAGAAGATAAGCAGAGTCACAGAACCATAGAGTTGGAAGGGACCTCCAGGGTCATCTAGTCCAACCCCCTGCACAATGCAGGAAACTCACAAACACCTCCCCCTAAATTAACAGGATCTGCATTGCTGTCAGATGGCCATCTAGCCTCTGTTGAAAAACCTCCAAGGAAGGAGAGCCCACCACGTCCTGAAGAATCCTAGAAGAGCTGGAAGGGGACCTCCAGGGTCATCTAGTCCAACCCCCTGCACAATGCAGGAAACTCACAAATGCCTCCTCCTTGATTCACAGGATCTGCATTGCTGTCAAATGGCCATCTAGCCTCTGTTGAAAAACCTCCAAGGAAGGAGAGCCCACCACCTCCCGAGGAAGCCTGTTCCCATGAGGAATCACTCCTCTAACGGTCGGGAAGTTCTACCTAATGTTGAGCCGGAAACTCTTTTGATTTAATTTCAACCCGTTGGTTCTGGTCCGACCTTCTGGGGCCACAGAAAATAATTCCGCACCATCCTCTATACGACAGCCCTTCAAATACTTGAAGATGGTGATCCTATCACCTCTCGGCTGCCTCCTCTCCAGGCTAAACATGCCTAGCTCCTTCAACCTTTCTTCATAGGACTTGGTCTCCAGACCCCTCACCATCTTCTGGACCCGTTCCAGCTTGTCTCTATCCTTCTTAAAATGTGGTGCCCAAAACTGAACACAACACTCCAGGTGAGGTCTTCCCAGAGCAGAGTAAAGCGAAACCATCGCTTCACGTGATCTGGACACTAGACTTCTGTTGATGCAGCCCAAAGCTGCATTTTTAGCCACCGCATCACACTGCTGACTCATGTTCAGCGTATGGTCCACTAAGACCCCGAGATCCTTTTTGCACAGGCTACTGCTGTCAGCCATGGTTACCACTTAGATGGGAGACCTCCAAGGAAGCCCAGAGTCGCTACGCAGTGGCAAGCAGTGGAAAACCATCTCTGTTCATCTGCCCTGGCCTGGATGGCCCAACCTACCTGAGCTCATCAGATCTCAGAAGCTAAGCGGGGTTGTCCAGGGTTGCCAATCCCCAGGTGGGGGCAGGGGATCCCCTGCTTTGGAGGCCCTCCCCTCGCTTCAGGGTCATCAGAAAGCAGGAGAGGGGAGGGACATGTCTGCTGGGAACTGTATTATTCCCTATGGAGACTTATTCCCATAGGAAATAACGGAGAATTGATCCGTGGGTATCTGGGGCTCTGGGGAGGCTTTTTTTGGGGGTAGAGGCACCAAATTTTCAGTATAGCATCCAGTGCCTCTTCCCAAAAAACCCGCCAAGTTTCAAAAGGATTGGACCAGGGGATTCAATTCTAGGAGCCCCCAAAGAAGGTGCTCCTCTCCGTTATTTCCTCTGGAAGGAAGGCATTTGAAAAGGTGTGCGGTCCCTTTAAATGTGATGGCCAGCATTCCCTTCGGAGTTCAGCGATGCTTGTCACACCCTGGCTCCACCCCCATGCCTCCTGGCTCCACCCCCAAAGTCCCCAGATATTTCTTCAATTGGACTTGGCAACTCTAGGGTTGTCCCTGGACAGCGTTTGGAGGGGAGACCACCATGGAAGTCCAGAGTCGCTACGCAGAGGCAGGCAATGGCAATGGCAAACCCTGATCTAGATGGACCATGCCGGGGGTGGCCAAACCGTGGCTCGGGAGCCGCATGTGGCTCTTTCGCACACATTGTGTGGTTCTCAAAGCCTCCACCACCCCATCAGCCGGCTTGTAGCTGGCCCCTCTCTCTTTAAAACATTTCTCCAAGCCAAGCCATCTGGCAGCTGCCTTGGAGAATGCATTTAAAGTTAAAATTGCTTTCTTTCCACCTCTCCCTCCCCCATCTATTTGCCTGCCTGCCTGCCTGTCCTGCGGCTCTCAAACATCTGACGTTTACTCGATGTGGCTCTTACATTAAGCCGTTCAAAGCGGGAGTCAAGCGGCACCTTTAAGACCAACCAAGTTTTATGGAGAACGTCAGCTTTCGTGTGCTCTCTTAAGCACACTTCGTCAGACGAGGGGGATCAGGTATTGCGGCTGGAATACATGCAGTTTGTTGGGGAAGAGGGCAAACTAACTGATCACACGGTCACAGAAAACAGTGTGGCTTGGCCATTTGGTCTGGATAGCCATAAAAGGTGATAAAATCCTCTGCCAAATGTATTCTTGTTTTCTAATGGCGGACTAGAGTGATGTTTTTAATGTATAGCTTGATGCTGATAAGCAGATTGGGTGGACTACAACTAGGATATACATACTAGGATATAAATGTCCTTTTGTGATTTACCTAGGGCGTTTTCGCACTGACCTTACTCCGGAGCGACGTCCCTCTTCACCGCGCAGCGCCTGCGCGGATTTCGCACTAATTGCTCCGCAGAACCCGGAAGAGCCGCAAAGTCCCGCGGCTTTTGCGTCGCAAATGTAAACCGCCAAAAAACCAGTTTACATTTGCGACGCAAAAGCCGCGGGACTTTGCGGCTCTTCCGAGTTCTGCGGAGCAATTAGTGCGAAATCCGTGCAGACGCTGCGCGGTGAAGAGGGACGTCGCTCCGGAGTAAGGTCAGTGCGAAAACGCCCCTAGATTTGCAGAAACACCATTTGGCAGGGAATTATATTACCTTTCATGTCCATCCAGACCAAATGGCCAACCGCACTGTTTTACGTGACCATGTGATCAGTCAGTTTGCCCTCTTAACCAATAAACCGCATGTATTCCAGCCACAATATCTGATCCCCTCGTCTGATGAAGTGTGCTTAGAGAGCACACGAAAGCAGACGTTCTCAATAAAACTGGGTTGGTCTTAAAGGTGCAACTTGACTCCTGCTTTGTTCAACTGCTTCAGACCAACACGGCTGCCCGCTTGAATCTATTTACATTAAGTAGGCTTGGCCACCCCTGGACCAGGCTATGGATCTCATCAGATCTCAGAAGCTAAGCGGGTTAGATTCTACATTCATGTTTAAACCAGATTTTCTGTGAACTGAAGCTGGCTTATATAAATCCGGAGTATTCTCGAACCACCTACACTGCTGGGCCTGATCTGAACACGATGGCTGTATTGATGCACTTTATCCACAAGGTGGCACCATTGCTCTCAGAGCGGCTTATCACCTTTCACCTCAGCCCCACCCGCCTCACAGAGTGTCTGTTGTGAGGGGAGAAGATATAGGACAGGGGTGGCCAACGGTAGCTCTCCAGAGAGGCCGCCAAGGAAGTCTGTTGTTTCCCCAACCTTTACATTTAACCTCTGTTGTTTTCCCGACTTTTAAATTTAGACCGTTTTCGCACACAGCTTACCTCGCAGTCACAACCCTGTTCCCTCCGCAGCGTCCGTCGGATTTCCCACCATCTGCGCCGGAGTTACAGGAAGTGCCGCGGCTTTTGCGTAGCAAACGTAAACTGGGTTTTAGCGGTTTACATTTGCTACTCAAAAGCTGCAGCACTTCCTGTAACTTCGGCGCAGATGGTGGGAAATTCGACCAGACGCTGCGGAGGGAACAGGATTGTGACTGCGAGGTGAGCTGTGTGCGAAAACGGAATTACATTGCGAGTTCCTCGGGGCAGAGACCCGTTTCTGTTTCTCGCTTATGTCCCTCTGAGAAGTCTGGGGGCGGTGCTACAGAAACGCAGGCTCCTTGCCGCACTGCTGATTCCTGGCACACATCACTTGGGGCTCTGAAACACTATAAGCTGCGCCTAGAAAGAGGGCTTCACATAGGGTTGCCAAGTCCAATTCAAGAAATAGCTGGATACTTTGGGGGTGGAGCCAGGAGCGAGGGTGTGGCAAGCATAATTGAACTCCAAAGGGAGTTCTGGCCATCACATTTTACGGGGACCGCACACCTTTTGAATGCCTTCCCTCCATTGGAAAAAATGAAGGATAGGGGCACCTTCTTTTTGGGGCTCATGGGATTGGACCCCCTCGGTCCAATCCTTTTGAAACTTGGAAGGGACTTTGGGGAGAGGCACTGGATGCTATACTGAAAATTTGGTGCTTCTACCTGAAAAAATAGCCTCCCCCACTGAGCCCCAGTTACCTACGGATCAATTCTCTATTATACCCTATGGGAATCGGCCTCCATAGGGAATAATAGAGTTCCCAGCAGACATTTCCCTCCCCTTCCCCCGCTTTCTGATGACCCTGAAGTGGAGGGAGGGCCTCCAAACTGGGGGATCCCCTGCCCCCACCTGGGGATTGGCAACCCTAGCTTCACGCCTCCCTCCACACCCACAGAGACGCTCTCTGCAGAGACTCCCATAAAGCAGGGGGAGAATACCTCCCCCCCCCTCCCGGCTTGCACCATGGTTGCAATTTAAGACAAAGCCGTAAGCCTTCTCGTCCCCCTTTTTTGCCGTGCATGAGGGGGCAGGAACATTGAGCTCATAACTTCCGCACAGCTGCGCATTTACGCCCCCTCCTCCCAGTCGGCGCTCCGAGGGATTTGTGGTGGATTTGCTAGGCCTTAAACCAGTTTGACTGGCTGAACCTGACAAGCTGCTTGCGTTAACTTTTTCTCGCTAGGCCGGCGGGCCTGAAAGAGATATACCATGGCAAAGTGAAGGTGCCAGGGACTTTTTTTTTTTAAGGAACAGGTTTCTGTTCCTGGTACTGGAAGGAGGGAGGAATGAAGCAGAAAACCCAGGAGCCTGGGTGGGGAGAGACAGGAAGGTTAGAAGAAGATATTGGCTTTATATCCCGCCCTATACTATGAATCTCAGAGTCTCCGAGCGGTCATGATCTCCTTTACCTTCCCCCACACCCAATAGACACCCTGTGAGGTGGGTGGAGCTGAGAGAGCTCTCCCAGAAGCTGCCCTTTCACGGACAGAGGCTCAGAGCGGCCTACAGTCTCCTTTTCCTTCCTCCCCCACAACAGACACCCTGTGAGGTGGGTGGAGCTGAGAGAGCTCTCCCAGAAGCTGCCCTTTCAAGGACAGAGGCTCAGAGCGGCCTACAGTCTCCTTTTCCTTCCTCCCCCACAACAGACACCCTGTGAGGTGGGTAGGGCTGAGAGAGCTCTCCCAGAAGCTGCCCTTCCAAGGACTGAGGCTCAGAGCGGCCTACAGTCTCCTTTTCCTTCCTCCCCCACAACAGACACCCTGTGAGGTGGGTGGGGCTGAGAGAGCTCTCCCAGAAGCTGCCCTTTCAAGGACTGAGGCTCAGAGCGGGACACCATGGCATCTGCTGACGTCTTTCCTGTCGCTCATCAAGTGCTTCTACAAAGTGGGCGCGGCCAGCAACGCTTTTGATTGGTCCTTGGCGATTTGAGTGCAGGACCAGCCCTGCTACTAGGCGACTGCGTAGGGCGCCAGCCTTCTGGGGTCACAGAATTGGGAGCCCCCCCCCCCCCACGTGATGCAGTGGCCTGGGCTATCCAGGCCAGGGAGCCATTTCAAGTTTTGTGCTTTTCATTTCCCCCCACAATTCATTTGTTTTTGAAAAGTGGCTATCATACCATACCATACCAAACCTTTAATGGCATAATAGATTCAGATAAAAATACACAGAATATAAAAATTTAAACATTGGAGATAAAATCAAGATAAAACCGAGCTTACAGATGCATTCAAAGTGGCTATCAGTGCAGGGGGAGCTCTTTGTGGCTGGTTCCTGTGGCAGCCATTTTGTGGCAGTGCCCAATGCCCTGTGTCAGAATTCATAAGAAAGAACAGAACACTGAGTAAATTACACGCTTCAGAATAATGCTCTACAGTCTTTATATCATATTACATTTCACATTATCATATTTCACATTAATTACTCTTATTATATTTCACATTAATTACTCTTAACATATATAACTCAAAAAGTCCACAGTCCTCAAACAAAAATATATTTGCAAATGAGATCCAAAGTGGGTGCTGCAAATAACTGGTACCAAATCCTGCTGTCTTTACTTCCCTCTTGCTGGTAGACGTAGATGGTACCGAATGTTCTTGAATCAATCCCGAGGTAGCGGTCCTCTATCCAACAGGTGTGGCTACATGAGTCCCAGGCTTAATTCGTGTTTCATTTGCCACTTCCACTGGCCGCGTATTCTTAAATCAGGAACCCGTGCTAAGGCAACCGCTCACGTAGACTTTGCTCAGCCTTTCTAATTTGCACAAACGGTTCTCTGAATTCTGTGTCAGAATTCCACATGTGCGCACAGGCGCCAAAAAGGCTAGGGAACCCCTTGCTGTAAGATTCTTTCTCCCCAAAAAAGTCCATTTCTGGAGAAGGGGAAAAGGCCAAGGATGGTTCTTCTATTCCACTTCTCAAGTTCAGCCAAAAGGGGGAAAGCTGACCCAGCTGTGACCCAGGCCATGCACCACATTTCAAGTTCAAAGCCGCTGCTGAGGGAATCAGATCAGGCATGCAGAGCTGGCAGGAAGAGACAGTTAAGGCCGCTTCCTCTTTCTTCCACCTGAGTCCTCTCCCACCACCACCACACACACTCTCTCTCGGCTTGACTTCACGAACGAAGATTTAAGAAGGGTGCAGTAGTCCACGTCTGCTGCAGGCTCGCTGGTGGCTGACAAGACCAATGCGGGACAGGCAGATCCGGCCACAGTGGCTGCAGGGAAAAGTCTGATTTGGGGTTGGTGCTGTAGCAGTGCGATTCTTCCTCAATCTCCTTTTGTCCTCAAGACCAGCTATGCGTGCGTTCTCAAAGGAAGAGACAGCCTGGTGGACGGTGTGCCTCCATGCTTTGCGATCTGAGGCTAGGTCAGACCACTGGTGATGGTTGATGCGACAGGTGCCAAGGGATTTCTTCAAGGAGTCCTTGTACCTCTTCTTTGGTGCACACACACACACACTTACAATTAGTCAGGCTTCATTTTGGGGAGGAACTCACAGGAGAAGCGCTCCAGAACCTCTACATTTTATTGTGCTCTTTCTTTTTTCTCCCCACCTCACCCCAATAATTGCTTGGAGTAACGTCGACTGATGGGTGACATGATGGAGGTTTACAAGATTACGCACGGAAAAGAGAAGGTAGAAAAAGAAGTCCTTTTCTCCCTTTCTCACAATACGAGAACTCGTGGACATTCCATGAAATTGCTGAGCAGTCGGGTTAGAACAGATAAAAGGAAGTCCTTCTTCACCCCAAAGGGTGATTAGCACGTGGAATTCAGTGCACCAGAGGTAGTGGCAGCTACAAGCATAGCCAGCTTCAAGAAGGGATTTTAAACATATGGAGCAGGTCCATCAGTGGCTATTAGCCACAGCTTATCGTTGGAACTCTGTCTGGGGCAGTGAAGCTCTGTATTCTTGGTGCTTGCGGGGGGAGGCACAGTGGGAGGGCTTCTAGTGTCCTGGCTCCACTGGTGGACCTCCTGATGGCACCTGATTTTTTGGCCACTGTGTGACACAGAGTGTCAGACTGGATGGGCCATTGGCCTGATCCAACATGGCTTCTCTTATATTCTTATGTTCTTCTGGGATCCATTGTTCAACCTCCCCACCCCCGTCAGAATTCCGCTGAACTCTGAAATCTGACAAGTCAGCGGTCGTTTTGTAGAAAAATAGGTGGTGGAGCTCATCCAGGGATTGTTATGCAGCTGCACCTACTATTCAGTGGACAAGGTGGGGAGGAGGAGGGGGAACCCTCAGAAAGGTTCAGGAGCTGTGCTTCCGTGAGCTCCTGCTGAATTCAAGGCCCGTGACAAACTTTCTCATATTTCAGACCCACAACAAATGGGAAAATAACCAAAACATATAAAGCAGACAGAAATCTTCATCAGGCCACTGTGGCCACATAGGAGAAAGTAATTGAAAAAGTCTGATGGGAGTAAGGTTTTATTATGACAATGATGATTCAAGAAGCATTTTAAGGTAGATGCTGAGCTGATATAATTTAGTCCACCTTCCAATGATGTCAGGGGTGTGTGGCATATGCAAATTAGTTGTGCTAACGAGTGGGCTAATTAGCTCCGGCACCTCTTTTTCTACAAATTGACCCCTGCCATTAGTTCTGCCTTTCATTTTAGATCTTGTTTGTGTTTTTATTCATTATTTTATTATGCCATTAAAGGTTTTGAAATTTGACTTTAGTTCTGCCGGGGTGAATATCTCAATCTAGACAGGGAAAGGCACAGAACATCCCCTTACCCTAGGGTTGCCAATCCCCAGGTGAGGGCAGGGGATCCCCCTATTTGGATGCTCTCCCCCCGCTTCAGGGTCATCAGAAAGCGGGGGAAGAGGAGGGAAATGTCTGCTGGGAACTCCATTATTCCCTATGGAGACCGATTCCCATAGGATATAGTGGAGAATTGATCCATAGGTATCTGGGGCTCAGTGGGGGGGGCTGTTTTTTGAGACAGAGGCACCAAATATGCAGCATAACATCCAGTGCCTCTCTTTAAAACACCCTCCAAGTTTCAATCAGATTGAACTAGGGGTTCCAAATCTATGAGCCACAAAAAAAGGTGCCCCTATCTTTCATTATTTCCAAAGGAGGGAAAGCATTTAAAAGGCGTGCAGTCCCTTTAAATGTGATGGCCCGAACTCCCTTTGGAGTTCAATTATGCTTGTCACACCCTTGCTCGTGGCTCCACCCCCAGTGTCTCCTGGCTCCACCCCGAAAGTCCCCAGATATTTCTTGAATTGGGCCTGACAACCCTACCTCACCCCCCACGCTGCTGCTCCAACTAAATTTACCCTCGTGTTTCATTTCCTGTTTCGCCTATTCCAACCGCAATTCGTGGATGATAAAACTGACCTACCTGACAGGGCTGGTGCAACAATTATGAAGGTAAAGAGTGTGAAGCACTTTCAGGACAAACGAGTCTTACAAAAGGGCTGCCTTCGCCCAAAGGGCTGTCTCCTATCATAGCAATCTACCTGAGCTCCAAGATCAGAGGTCCCCGAATGTGGTGCCCACTGGCACCAGCACCCAGCAACACCTTTCCTGGCACCCCCAAGTAGGGCTTACAGGTTCCCAGGCCAGGCAGGGTTCCGGGGGGGGATCCTCCCCCAATGTTGCTGGCGCAATGACGTCACTCACAGTGACGTCATGGCGCTGGCAACATCGGGCGCTGGCTGCTCTAGGAGCTTCCGGGAAAACTCTATGGTTTTCCCGGACGCTGTAGCAATTGGGGAGGGGAAACTCTATGGTACCTATTGTACTATAGAGTTTCCCCTCCCAAAATGCTAGAGCGTTCGGGAAAACCATAGAGTTTTCCCAGAAGCTTCTAGAGCGGCTGGCGCATGTCATCAGCGCAGTGATATCACTTACGAGTGACATCATCGCAGCACGCGAACGCCGCGCATGTGAAAACAGTCCCCCACCGGAGGCTGCGGGGGACTTGGCAGCCCTACCCACAAGTGTTTTTAGAAAATGGGCGGGGCCATTTGAGCTTTTTGCCCTGCAAGACTTCTGATTGGCCACTCAAGATTGGATTGGCTGTCTACATTTTGGAGATGTCCAAAAAATATAACCAGGGCCTTTGGGGTAGAAAAAGCCCAGCAGGAACTCATTTGCATATTAGGCCACACACCTTGATGTCACCATGGTTTCACACGGCTTTTCTGTAGGAAAAAAACCAGCAAGGACTCATTCGCGTATTAGGCCACACCCCTTGATGCCAAGCCAGTCGGAATTGCGTTCCCACTCAAAAAAGCCCTGATTATAAATAATCTCCAAATGACAGAGATCAGGGGAAAACAGCTGCTTTGGAGGGTGAACTGCAGTGTTCCCTCCAAGCTGAATTCGCGTGAGCTAGCTCACAGATTTTTAGCCTCCAGCTCACACATTTCTGCCTTAGCTCAGGAAGGATGACCCCAGAGCGCAAGAATTTATGCAGGAGCTCACAACTTTAATGCCAGGAGCTCACAAAATAGAGTTTTTGCTCCCAAAACTCTGCAGCTTAGAGGGAACATTGGTGAACTGTATGGCATTATACTCTCCTGAGGTCCCCCCCTATGATCCATCCCCCCTGCAAACCTCCAGATATTTCTCAGCCAGGTGTTGGCAACCCTAGGTGAAGCTGCCACCTGGCTTTCTATAGAAAACATTGACGTCTGTTCTGATGGACAGACTGTCCCTCTGGGATGTGTGTGTGTGTTTAAAATCATGTCCTCTTGCTGAAAGATATTTTTAAGCATAATTCTCGCTGGCTCAGCTGGGGCCAGAAAGCAAGCCCACACAATTAACTAAATAAAAATATGCACGCATTGCAACGTGTACTAGCCAGGCCTAAAATTACAGCTATGAGCATTTTCTCTGCTTTAGACAAAAGTCAGCTCTGAAAATAATCTGACTCCTGGGAAAACTTCAAACGTCCCCCACCTACTCTAGCGCACATCAGGGGCAAGAGACCACCTGGCGCCATCTGCCCACAACCGTTCCGGAAGCAAAAATGCTCTGGCTGCACCAAAAATGCTCTAACTGCACCAAAAATGATCTGGATGCCTTCTCCTAAGTGAAGCAGTTTTCAGCAGAACCAATGCTGGGTTCAAGAAGGAAAGCCACACTAGGGGATATGGGACCAAAACAATGCAATTTTGCCATTTAGACGAGAACCATTCAGGGATGTCAAATTAATTTGTTATGAGGGCCGGACCTGACATAAATGAGGCCTTGCTGAGCCCGACTGTGTTGGGTCAGGCCAGGCCATGTGCGTACCTATTTAAGATCAGGTAGCAGAGATATAAACTTTATAAAGGACACAGACAAAAGAAGATGATACTGGATTTATATCCTGCCCTCCACTCCGAAGAGTCTCAGAGCAGTTCACAATCTCCTTTGCCTTCCTCCCCCACAACAGACACTCTGTGAGGTAGATGAAGACATTGGATTTATATCCCGCCCTCTACTCCGAAGAGTCTCAGAGCGGCTCACAATCTCCTTTACCTTCCTCCCCCACAACAGACACCCTGTGAGGTGGGTGGGGCTGGAGAGGGCTCTCACAGCAGCTGCCCTTTCAAGGACAACCTCTGCAGAGCTATGGCTGACCCAAGGCCATGTTAGCAGGTGCAAGAAGAAGAAGAAAATATTGGATTTATATCCCACCCTCCACTCCGAAGAGTCTCAGAGCGGCTCACAATCTCCTTTCCCTTCCTCCCCCGCAACAGACACCCTGTGAGGCGGGCGGGGCTGGAGAGGGCTCTCACAGCAGCTGCCCTTTCAAGTCAACCTCTGCCAGAGCTATGGCTGACCCAAAGCCATTCCAGCAGGTGCAAGCAGAGGAGTGGGGAATCAAACCTGGTTCTCCCAAATAAGAGTCCGCACACTTCACGACACCAAACTGGCTCTCCAAACACAAATAAATATTTTTAAAGAGTTTAAAACATGCTTCAAACCTTAGCACTCCTTGGTCTCCCTTCCAGTTCCCTGGAGCCCATGGGAGAAATACAAAGAAAGCACCTTTAAGACCAACAAGCGCTTATGTTTTAAGCACGTTTTATTTTAAGGTGGTTTTAAAAAAATAAAAAAAATCTTTAGTCGTGTTTGTCTGTGTCCTTTAAAGTTTATATCTCTGCTACCTAATCTTAAATAGTTACACCCATGGCCTGGCCCAACGTCTCATCTATGTCAGATCCGGCTCTCATAACAAATCAGTTCGACGCCCCCTGGTTCATGCCGCCGATGTTCAGTCCTCCTGTGATCTTATGCAAACTTACCTACAAGGAGATAAAGATGGGTGGCTGTGTTTATTTGTAGCGGCAGAAACGAGTAAGAGTCCAGCAGCAGCTTAAAGATGACCACAATTTGTGGCAGGGTGCAAGCTTTCGTGAGTCACTGCTCACGGATGTATACGAAAAAGTGAGCAACGACGCGGGAATTGATAAACATTGAGCCCTCTTGTCATGGTTACTCCTTCTTTGGCAGTGTATAAGCATCAGTATACTTCAATCTGATTTCTTTGATTGTAAAGGGGATATACAATTATAAGGTCTGTAATTATTACAAGTGTTTGATACAGATAGTATGGATGAGATGTATTGATCCTAGGAACGTTTGTTATTACATTTTAAATGAGTCTTGGAAGATGTGCTGTTCGATATATAACAAAGCAGGAGTCAAGACCAGCAAAGTTTAAGGCCAGCAGACTTTTATTCAGAAGAACAAAGTAGGAGTCAAGCGGCACCTTTAAAACCAACAAAGTGATGGGAAATACGTGTTAAATTCAGAGGCTTGGAGTGGCAATAATTGGGAGTCGTGGCTTAAGCTTATCAAAAGAAATAAAAGTTTACTAGAAAACATCGGGATAGGGTACTTGGATAAAACAGAAAAACAATTTAGCATACCAGCTAGTCTAACTATGTCTGTCCTACATGGCTACAACCCCTTTGTCTCCCAGTTGTTTGACTTCCACATCTTTATTTAGCTCATCAGCAATTTCTTTGATCTCCACTTGCCCGTTGGGTGTTGCTGCTCCAGTAGAAGCATTTGCATTTTGATTTTGTTTTAATTTCTTTCTACAAGAATATCGATAGTGTCCTCTCAAGCCACAAAATGACATATAATTTCATTTCCCCCGGGGATGCACTCTGAGTACAGACATCTTATTCTCAGTTTCAGAAAGTTCCCTCCTTCCGGCCTCATCGTTCAAATATTAGAGATGATTAAAGAAGGATTGATTGAATTACAATACTGCCCTACTGAAGAAACGATCGCTGACATCATGGCGAAGCCGCTCGACAGACTCGAGTTTGAACGACTACGTGAAAGTATGAACTTGATTGAAATTGCTAGTGACTGAAATGTTGCGTAACTTGAGAAGGGGTTTGTTGAAATACAAGCTATGTACATTCCAACACAAGTCTTATTCAGAATGTAAGCTTTCGTGTGCTCTAATGAGGAATGAGGTACAGTGAATCAGGTACGGTGAGCAGAGCTACACAGAAACTGGTAGGCAGTGGTTTAGAATGCAAGATGGTACAAATTTAAGATCCAATGACAGAATAGTCAAATTAACAGCATAGTAAAATTAACAAATTGAGCAAACCTTTGAGCTGGGCAAGACCAACTCAGTTTTATTCAGAATGTAAGCTTTCGTGTGCATGCACGCTACTTCAGTACAGTAAGCAGAGTTACATATCGCTGGTGGGGTTTAGAATGCAAAGGAGTACAAAGTTAAAATCCTATAGCGGAATAGTAAAATTAACAAATTCAGAAAACCTTTGCTCTGGGTTGCATTGGTGTGGGGAAACCAACAAAGCAGTAACATGTCAGAATGTGAAAATATCTGTTATTTATTCTATTGCTAATAAGCCTGGGTCAAAATGAGGGCGTTTCTTTCCCAGAAGTTTTTCCTGTCCAACTAATTTATCTTTCAATTTGTAACATAAATATCTACATCATTCAAGTTTGCCATTAGAAAAAAAAAATACATTAAAATACAATGAAGATGAGTTTAGTATACGTAATGAGATAAACAGCCAATATCCCTTGTCTGAGCATGTCAATACAAAAAGATTATTCTGATACACTATCCTAAAAGAGAAATACATTGGAATACTGTGGGTACATAGGCTTACTTGGTGAAAGTGGGCTTAACATATGTAATGACATAAACCCCCCCCAATATCCCTGTTCAGTCCTGGGAGGTGTTTGTTCTAAGTTTCATAATAATTTGTAATTCAGCAATTTCCCTCTCCATTCTGTTCTCGTAAAATCAAAAGTAAAACAAAAACAGAATTGGGGGTGGTGGGGAGGAAAGGTTCTCCCCTGCCACAAATGTTGTTAGTCTTTAAGCTCTCCTTCCTTGGAGGTTTTGAAACAGAGGCTAGATGGCCATCTGACAGCAATGAAGATCCTGTGAATTTAGGAGGAGGGGTTTGTGAGTTTGAGCCCCGTGACGCAGAGTGGTAAAGCTGCAGTACTGCAGTCTGAACTCTCTGCTCACAACCTGAGTTCGATCCTGGCGGAAGCTGGTTTCAGGTAGCCAGCTCAGGTTGACACAGCCTTCCATCCTTCCGAGGTCGGTCAAATGAGTCCCCAGCTTTGGAGAAAGTCCAGAAAAGGGCAACTAGAATGATTAAAGGGCTGGAACACTTTCCCTATGAAGAAAGGTTGAAACGCTTGGGACTCTTTAGCTTGGAGAAACGTCGACTGCGGGGTGACATGATAGAGGTTTACAAGATAATGCATGGATGGAGAAAGTAGAGAAAGAAGTACTTTTCTCCCGTTCTCACAATACAAGAACTCGTGGGCATTCGATGAAATTGCTGAGCAGACAGGTTAAAACGGATAAAAGGAAGTACTTCTTCACCCAAAGGGTGATTAACATGTGGAATTCACTGCCACAGGAGGTGGTGGCGGCCACAAGCATAGCCACCTTCAAGAGGGGTTTAGATAAAAATATGGAGCAGAGGTCCATCAGTGTCTATTAGCCACAGTGTGTGTGTGTGTGTATATATATATATACATATATATATATATAATTTTTTTTTTTTGGCCACTGTGTGACACAGAGTGTTGGACTAGATGGGCCATTGGCCTGATCCAACATGGCTTCTCTTATGTTCTTATGTAGATGACTGGGGAAGGCAATGGCAAACCACCCCGTAAAAAGTCTGCTGTGAAAACGTGGTGAAAGCAACGTCACCCCAGAGTCGGAAACGACTGGTGCTTGTACAGGGGACTACCTTTACCTTTTTTATTTGTGCTTTCCTGCATTGTGCAGGGGGTTGGACTAGATGATTCTGTGATCTATTCTATTCTATAAGGTGCTACTGGTCTCTTGGCTCTTTTCTAGTGCTATCTACAAGAAAGCACCATTAAATAAAGAGAGACTTCAGAGTGAAAGTGCGTGGGATTATGGCCAGCCAGCATAGCACAGCACAGCTGTTCATGCATACCACTAGGATCTGGGAAACTCAGGTTCATATTCCCACTCCTGCTATGGACGTTTACTGGGAGACCTTGGGTCAGTCACATACTCTCAGCCTGACTCACCTGACAGGATTGTTGTACAAATTTAATGGAGAAGAAGGTGAGCTCCTTTGGGGAGAAAGGCAAGGTATAAAAAAAGTAAATAATAGGGCTACAGTAGGTCCACTGCTATTACTCTAACTTTGCAGATTTAGGCAACAGGAATGCAATACTTCTTGACAGAGAGAGTGGTTAAAATATGGAAGTTGCTGCCACAGGATGTAGTGGTGACTACAGGAAGAAACAGCTTGAAAAGGGGACTCGATAGATTCATGGAGGATAAGTCTTATCAGTGCCCTACTAGTCATGGGACTGAGGGGAACTTCCACATTCAGAGGCAATAAACCTTCGAGTCCCAGAGCCAGGAGGTAACATTTGGGGAAGGCTCTGTGACTGGACCTCTAGAGGAACTGGTCGGCCACTGTATGAGGTAGGATGATGGACAGGATGGATCACTGGTCTGACCCAGCAGGGCTCTTCCAATGTTCTAATGTAGGCCTCGGCCTCTCTGCTCTGTTGTTGGCCCTCCAGAGAAGCTGCTTGGCCTTTGTGTGAGACAGGATGTTGGACTAGATGGACCCTCACTGGTCTGATCCAGCAGGGCTCTTCTCATGTTTTTATGAAGGCCTCAGCCTCTATGAACTGTTGTTGGGACCTCTAGAGAAACCGGCTGGCCACTGTGTGAGACAGGATGGTGGACTCGATGGACCCTCACTGGTCTGATCCAGCAGGGCTCTTCTCATGTTTTTATGAAGGCCTCAGCCTCTATGCTCTGTTGTTGGGACCTCTAGAGAAACCGGCTGGCCACTGTGTGAGACAGGATGGTGGACTCGATGGACCCTCACTGGTCTGATCCAGCAGGGCTCTTCTCATGTTCTTATGAAGGCCTCAGCCTCTATACCCTGTCATTGGCCCTTCAGAGGAACTGGTTGGCCACTGTGTGAGACAGGATGGTGGACTCGATGGACCACTGGTCTCATCCTGCAGGGCTCTTCTGATGTTCTTATGAAGGCCTCAACCTCTATGCTCTGGTGTTGGCCCTCCAGAGAAACCAGATGGCCACTGTGCGAGAGAATGGTGGACTCGATGGACCCTCACTGGTCTGATCCAGCAGGGCTCTTCTGATGTTCTTATGAAGGCCTCGGCCTCTTTGCCCTGTTGTTGGCCCTCCAGAGGAACTGGTTGGCTGCTGTGTGAGACAGCCCAGATGGACCCCTGGTCTGATCCAGAAGGTTTTTTTCTGATGTTCTCATGTGCAGTACTCCAAAGACTAGGGAACGAAGAACTGTCACCAGTCAAGTCTTAGCAAATCATCAGTTTGCACAACCTCCATTTCAAAACACAGAATGCCTTTGGAGTTATTGTCCAGTACAAGAAGCACATTGTGAAAAAACAACACAATGTTCCCTAGATCGAGAGGCACCTGACACACACATTTCTAAAGCCACAAATACTGGCTGCCAAGAAACGCATCTCAGCGGTCCCCCCCAGCCCCACAGAAACTGAAAATCCTCCCAGCAACAACGTAAGAAAAGCCTCCAATGAATCAGACTCAGAATCTCCAGCTTTCAGTTTCCAAGCAGCCAACCTATCTCCCACGCAAGGTAGGGAAATTGAGTTGCCAAGTCCAGACTGGGAAATTCCTGGAGATTTGGGCTGGAGTCTGGGAAGGTGGGGTTTAGGGTGGGGACGGTTTATTCCCAAAATAGTCCACCCTCCAAAGCAACCATTTTCTCCAGCGGAACTGATTTCTGTCTGGAAATCTGTTACCGTCCAGGTTTCATCTGGAGGCTGGCATCCATCCCTACAACACGCTTCATCCGCCTAAGCATTCCGGTGCTCAAAGTCAGATTGCCTCTGTACATGGAGGCTTCATCTGCCTGTAGGGTTGCCAATCCCCAGGTGGGGGCAGGGGATCCCCTGGTTTGGAGGCCTTCCCCCAGCTTCATCAGAAAGCGGTGTGTGTGGGGGGGATGTCTGCTGGGAACGCTATCATTCCCTAGGAAGCCCGATTCCCATAGGGAATAATGGAGAATTGATCTGCGGGTATCTGTTTTGTGCCTGTTTTTTGAGATGGAGGGCACCAAATTTGCAGCATAGCATCCGATTCCTCTCCTCAAAAGATCCTCCAAGCCTCAAAAAGATTGGACTGCGGGATCCAATTCTATGAGCCCGCAAAGAAGGTGCCCCCATCCTTCATTATTTCCAGCGGAGGGAAGGCATTTAAAAGTCCGCAGTCCCTTTAAATGTGATGGCCAGAACTCCCTCTGGAGTTCAAACATGCTTGTCACACCCTTGCTCCTGGCTCCACCCCCAAACTTCCCAGATATTTCTTGAATTGGACTTAGCAGCCCTATCTGTCTGCTATGGTGATTCGCCATGGGTAAAAGGCCGATCACTCCTACAAACGAGGCGGGCAATTGCGGCTGCTATCCCCAGCCCCATTTTCTCTTCGACCCAGCACATTAAGATCGACTCCCTCTGAGCACAGATGTCCCATTCTTCCTGCTGACCTAGCGTTGCCAGCCTCCAGGTGGGGCCTGGAGATCTCCCGCTCTTGCACCTGATCTCCAGCTGGGAGAGATCAGCTCCCTTGGAGAAAATGGCTGCTCGGAAGGGCGGAGTCTATGGCATTGTGCCATGCTGAGCCCTCTCCCTCGTCCAACCCCAACGCCTCCAGCCATTTTCCCAACACAGACCTGGCAAGTGGCAACCCAAGGAGCCCCGCATCCATCAAAGCGGCAGCTGCAGCCGATGCCGGTCCCAGCTCCGAATTTCTCTCCCCCCAAAATCCAGCAACGCGACGCAGACCCGCTTTGAAGCCTCTCCCAAGTCAGGAAGGGAAGGCGCCGCCGCCGCTGCTGCAAAAGAAGAAGCTCCGCTCCGTGCGATCCACCAGGCTCGCATTCCGGGCTTTCCTTCCAGCCCTTTGTGCGCGCCGCGGACGGCGGCTCTTCCCGTCACTCCCCCGTGGCCACGCCTCCTCCCCACCCGTGGCCACGCCCCCTCCCGCCCTCGGCCCCGCCCCCTCGGCGGCCGCCATTTCGCGGCTCTCTCCGGCCGCTTCCCGCCAAAAGCTCCACATCATGGACGCCCAGGCGGCGTCAGAGCGGGTGGGAGTAAAGAAGGCTCTTCTGGGGCCCGGGCAGCGCCGCCCTGCCTCGCACGCGTGTCCTTTCAGAACAGCCGGGGCGGGAAGCGTGGCGTCACGTGTGAATGCGGGCAGACACGCGTTAGGGTTGCCAATCCCCAGCTGGGGGCAGGGGATCCCCCGCCCCGCTTCAGAATCATCAGAAAGCGGAGGGGGGGGGAGTGAAATGTGTGCTGACCCCTCCATTATTCCCTATGGAGACCGATTCCCATAGGGTATAATGGAGAATTGACCCAAGGGGCTCTGGGCGGAGGTGTTTTTTGAGGTAGAGGCACCAAATTTTCAGGATAGCATCCAGTGCCTCTCCTCAAAAGACCCCCGAAGTTTCAAAAAGATTGGACCAGGGGGTCCAATTCTGTGAGCCCCCAAAGAAGGTGCCCCTATCCTTCATTATTTCCAATGGAGGGAAGGCATGTAAAAGATGTGCTGGCCAGAACTCTCATTGGAGTTCAGTGATGCTTGTCACAACCTTTCTCCTGGCTCCACCCCCAAAGTCCCCAGATATTTCTTGAACTGGATTTGGCAACCCTGACATGCTAGGGTTGCCAATCCCCAGGTGAGAACAGGGGATCCCCTGGTTTGAAGGCCCTCCCCCCCCCCGGCTTCAGGGTCACCAGAAAGGGCGGGGAGTGAAATGTCTGCTGGCCCCTCCATTATTCCCTATGGAGACCGATTCCCATAGGGTATAATGGAGAATTGACCCAAGGGGCTCTGGGCGGGAGGTGTTTTTTGAGGTAGAGGCACCAAATTTTCAGGATAGCATCCAGTGCCTCTCCTCAAAAGACCCCCGAAGTTTCAAAAAGATTGGATCAAGGGGTCCAATTCTGTGAGCCCCAAAGAAGGTGCCCCTATCCTTCATTATTTCCAATGGAGGGAAGGCATGTAAAAGATGTGCTGGCCAGAACTCTCATTGGAGTTCAGTGATGCTTGTCACACCCTTTCTCCTGGCTCCACCCCCAAAGTCCCCAGATATTTCTTGAACTGGATTTGGCAACCCTGACATGCTAGGGTTGCCAATCCCCAGGTGAGAACAGGGGATCCCCTGGTTTGAAGGCCCTCCCCCCCCCCCGGCTTCAGGGTCACCAGAAAGGGCGGGGAGTGAAATGTCTGCTGGCCCCTCCATTATTCCCTATGGAGACCGATTCCATAGGGTATAATGGAGAATTGACCCAAGGGGCTCTGGGCGGAGGTGTTTTTTGAGGTAGAGGCACCAAATTTTCAGGATAGCATCCAGTGCCTCTCCTCAAAAGACCCCCGAAGTTTCAAAAAGATTGGACCAGGGGTCCAATTCTGTGAGCCCCCAAAGAAGGTGCCCCTATCCTTCATTATTTCCAATGGAGGGAAGGCATGTAAAAGATGTGCTGGCCAGAACTCTCATTGGAGTTCAGTGATGCTTGTCACAACCTTTCTCCTGATTCCACCCCCAAAGTCCGCAGATACTTCTTGAATTGGATTTGGCAACCCTAACATGGTAGGGTTGCCAATCCCCAGGTGAGAACAGGGGATCCCCTGCTTTGAAGGCCCTCCCCCCCCCGCTTCAGGGTCACCAGAAAGGGCGGGGAGGGAAATGTCTGCTAGGCACTCCATTATTCCCTATGGAGACCGATTCTCATAGGGTATAATGGAGAATTGACCCAAGGGGCTCTGGGCAGAGGTGTTTTTTTGAGGTAGAGGCACCAAATTTTCAGGATAGCATCCACTGCCTCTCCTCAAAAGACCCCCGAAGTTTCAAAAAGATTGGACCAGGGGGTCCAATTCTGTGAGCCCCCAAAGAAGGTGCCCCTATCCTTCATTATTTCCAATGGAGGGAAGGCATGTAAAAGATGTGCTGGCCAGAACTCTCATTGGAGTTCAGTGATGCTTGTCACAACCTTTCTCCTGGTTCCACCCCCAAAGTCCCCAGATACTTCTTGAATTGGATTTGGCAACCCTAACATGCTGGGGTTGCCAATCCCCAGGTGAGAACAGGGGATCCCCTGGTTTGAAGGCCCTCCCCCCCCCCCGCTTCAGGGTCACCAGAAAGGGCGGGGAGGGAAATGTCTGCTGGGCACTCCATTATTCCCTATGGAGACCGATTCCCATAGGGTATAATGGAGAATTGACCCAAGGGGCTCTGGGCGGAGGTGTTTTTTGAGGTAGAGGCGCCAAATTTTCAGGATAGCATCCAGTGCCTCTCCTCAAAAGACCCCCGAAGTTTCAAAAAGATTGGACCAGCGGGTCCAATTCTGTGAGCCCCCAAAGAAGGTGCCCCTATCCTTCATTGAAGGCATGTAAAAGATGTGCTGGCCAGAACTCCCATTGGAGTTCAGTGATGCTTGTCACAACCTTTCTCCTGGCTCCACCCCCAAAGTCCCCAGATATTTCTTGAATTGGATTTGGCAACCCTAACATGCTAGGGTTGCCAATCCCCAGGTGAGAACAGGGGATCCCCTGGTTTGAAGGCCCTCCCCCCCCCCGCTTCAGGGTCACCAAAAAGCAGGGCGTGGAGGGAAATGTCTGCTGGGCACTCCATTATTCCCTATGGAGACCGATTCTCATAGGGTATAATGCAGAATTGATCCACAGGTATCGGGTGGGGGGGGGATGCTGAGGTAGAGGCACCAAATTTTCAGTATAGCATCCAGTGCCTCTCCCCAAAATGCCCTCCAAGTGCCAAAAAGATTGGACCAAGGGGCCCAATTCTATGAGCCCCCAAATAAGGTGCCCCTATCCTTCATTATTTCCTGTGGAAGGAAGGTGTGTGGTCCCTTTAAATGTGATGGTCAGAACTCTCTTTAGAGTTCAGTTACGACTGTCACACCCTTGCTCCTGGCTCTACCCCCAAAGTCCCCAGATATTTCTTGAATTGGACTTGGCAACCCTATGTGAAGGCCAGAACTCCGTTTGGAGTTTAATTGTGCTTGTCACAACCTTTCTCTTGGCTCCACCCCCAAAGCCCCCAGATATTTCTTGAATTGGACTTGGTAACCGTAACACTTGTCCCTCGCCTCCGGCTGCTTAGCAGACTTCTGTCCTTAACCCCCCCCCCCTCGCAGCACCTTATGACTGGCCGCTGACGCATTTCCAGGCCGTCTAGACGGGCTTTTGTTTTGGCGGCTGGAGCGAAGCAAAAGACGTTTATTAAAAGGCTGGCTTCGTGGGGCGGCCAAACCCTGCTGGCGTTGCAAGAAAGCAAAGGATGCAAAGGGCAGCCTTTTTTGGCAAGCGTACCTCTGAGCATGTGCCCCACCTTTGGGAAATGAAGTTTGTGGGGTTTTTTAAAGGTGTTTGTGAGCATGAACAGAGTAACCTGGTATTAAGGGAACAGTTGCACGATGCATCTAAAATTGCATAACTGCTACTGTGACAATACAACTGCGGCACCTTTCAAATTTCCCATTTTTTTTTTAACATAGTATGTATGTATTTATTTATTTATTTATTTCAATTTATAGCCCGCCCATTCCCAAATAGGCTCTGGGAGGGTAACAACAATAATACAAGATTAAAATCAAAAATATATAATAAAACAACATACAATCTAAAAACAAACTCCAATTCTGCAGTTGGTAATTTCAGTCTTTTGTGGGCTGCAGAACGAAGTTTAAATCCAGTGGCACCTTTAAAGATCCAGAAAGTTTAATTCGGGATATAAGTGTTTGTGTGCTGGGGTTGCCAGCCTCCAGGTGGGACCTGGAGATCTCTCGCTTTTCCAACTAATCTCCAGCTGGCAGAGGTCAGCTCTCCTGGAGAAAATGGCCGTTTTGAAAGGTGGGCTGTATGGCATTGTATCACGCTGAAGAAGAGGATGATACTGGATTTATATCCTGCCCTCCACTCTGAATCTCAGCAGCTCACATTCTCCTTCATCTTCCTCCCCCACAACAGACAACCTGTGAGGTAGGTGGGGCTGAGAGGACTCTCACAGCAGCTGCCTTTTCAAGGACAACCTCTTCCAGAGCTATGGCTGACCCAAGGCCATTCCAGCAGGTGCAAGTGGAGGAGTGGGGAATCAAACCCGGTTCTCCCAGATAAGAGAGCTATGGCTGACCCAAGGCCATTCCAGCAGGTGCAAGTGGAGGAGTGGGGAATCAAACCTGGTTCTCCCAGATAAGAGAGCTGTGGCTGACCCAAGGCCATTCCAGCAGCTGCAAGTGGAGGAGTGGGCAATCAAACCCGGTTCTCCCAGATAAGAGAGCTATGGCTGACCCAAGGCCATTCCAGCAGCTGCAAGTGGAGGAGTGGGGAATCAAACCTGGTTCTCCCAGATAAGAGAGCTCTGGCTGACCCAAGGCCATTCCAGCAGCTGCAAGTGGAGGAGTGGGGAATCAAACCTGGTTCTCCCAGATAAGAGAGCTATGGCTGACCCAAGGCCATTCCAGCAGCTGCAAGTGGAGGAGTGGGCAATCAAACCCGGTTCTCCCAGATAAGAGAGCTGTGGCTGACCTAAGGCCATTCCAGCAGCTGCAAGTGGAGGAGTGGGCAATCAAACCCGGTTCTCCCAGATAAGAGAGCTGTGGCTGACCCAAGGCCATTCCAGCAGCTGCAAGTGGAGGAGTGGGCAATCAAACCCGGTTCTCCCAGATAAGAGAGCTGTGGCTGACCCAAGGCCATTCCAGCAGCTGCAAGTGGAGGAGTGGGCAATCAAACCCGGTTCTCCCAGATAAGAGAGCTGTGGCTGACCCAAGGCCATTCCAGCAGCTGCAAGTGGAGGAGTGGGCAATCAAACCCGGTTCTCCCAGATAAGAGAGCTATGGCTGACCCAAGGCCATGCTAGCAAGTGCAAGTGAAGGAGTGGGGAATCAAACCTGGTTCTCCCAGATAAGAGAGCTCTGGCTGACCCAAGGCCATTCCAGCAGCTGCAAGTGGAGGAGGGGGGAATCAAACCCGGTTCTCCCAGATAAGAGAGCTCTGGCTGACCCAAGGCCATTCCAGCAGCTGCAAGTGGAGGAGTGGGCAATCAAACCCGGTTGTCCCCAAACTCCACTCTCTCCCGGCTCCATCGCCAAAGTCTCTAGGTATTTTCCAACACAGACCTGGTATCCCTAGACTGCTTAGTGTGTCTGGCTAGGATCTTCAAGACCCAGGTTCAAATCCCTGCTCTGCAATGGAAGCGGAAGCTAGCTGGGTGATCTTGGGCCAGTCACATGCTCTCGGCATAACCTACCTTACAGGGTTGTTGTGAGGATAAGATGAAGGAGCAGAAAAAACTAAAATGCTTTGGGTCTTCATTGGATATAGGATATAGAAGCAAATAGGAAAATACAGAAAAGTGTGTGTGTGGGGGGGTGATGCACAGAAGTCCATCAGTGGCTATTAGCCGCAGCATTCTCAAAACAAAGTTTGAGTCCAATGGCATCTTTAAGATCACTTCAGCTTTATTCTGGGTGTAAGCTTTTGAGCGCATGCACACAAAGTGTATACCTGGAATTAAACTTTGGATGCGGCTGGATTCGGACTTGTTCTGTTCCTTCAGTCTTGGCTTTGTAAAAGGAAGAATTTCCATTAGATGCAATGTTCAGGACTGAACAGGGATATTGGTTTTTTTTTATCTCATTACATATGCTAAACCCACTCAGTGAGTATAGCTGTACATCCATAGTATTCCATAATACTAGTATTTTATAATAGTATTTATAATAGTATTTTATAATAGTGTATCAGAATGTTTTATATTGACATACTCAAATAAGGGATATTGGCTATTTATCTCATTACATATACTTAACCCATTTTCATTTTATGTATTCTTGTTTTCTAATGGCAGACTAGAACGATGTTTATAATCATTGAATCCTAGAGTTGGAAGGGACCTCTAGGGCCATCTAGTCCAACCCCCTGCACAATGCAGGAAACTCACAAACACCTCCCCCTAAATTCACAGGATCTTCATTGCTGTCAGATGGCCATCTAGCGTCTAATGTATCGACTGATGTTGATAAGCAGATTGGGTGGACTACAACTAGGATATAAATGTCCATTTGTGCTTTACCTAGATTTGCAGAAACACCATTTGGCAGGGAATTTTATTACCTTTTATGGCTATCCAGAGCGAATGGGCAAGCCACACTGTTTTATGTGACCGTGTGATCAGTTCGTTTGCCCTCTTAACCAACAAACTGCATGTATTCCAGCCGCAATACCGGATCGTCTGATGAAGTGTGCTTAGAGAGCACACGAAAGCTTACGTCCTACATAAAACTTGGTTGGTCTTAAAGGCGCACCTTGACTTCTGCTTTGTTTAATAGATGAAAGTTCTCCCTAGAGCTGCAGACAACCTGGAGAGGGGAAATGCTCCGTCTCTTTTGTGGAGGCTTAACAGGCTATTATTTACCAGGTGACGTCCTAGCCAGGTATCTGTGCGCCAAGCACAGCTTCAGCAGCCTGTTTCCCACACATCAAGCCGCTGTTCAAGGAGTGAGACGTTCCCCCCTCCAGCTTGTTGGCAACCACACTTCTCCCATCCCACCTCCACACGCAACCACCGTGGCTGTGCAAGCTACGCCTAAGAAGAATGATCCCTTTGACAAAACAGCATGGGCTAGCACTAAAAACAAGAACATTAACACATTTTCCCCTCTGGCTTCTTACTTCGACGATTCTGGCAGCTGGCCAGCGGGATAAACTCTGTCTGGACCAGTAGAAAAGAGGCTGCTTTTGGCAACTCTACCACCTACTGGCTAGTTGTGTCGCTATTACTAACACGCTAAGTTAGAACGGATAAAAGGAAGTCCTTCTTCACCCAAAGGGTGATTAACATGTGGAATTCACTGTCACAGGAGGTGGCGGCTACAAGCATAGCCAGCTTCAAGAGGATTGGATAAAAATATGGAGCAGAGGTCCATCAGTGGCTATTAGCCACAGTGTATTGTTGAAGGATAGAGGCACCTTCTTGGGGGGCTCACAGAATTGGACCCCCTGCTCCAATCTTTTTGAAACTTGGCGGGTCTTTTGGGGAGAGGCACTGGATGCTATGCTGCAACTTTGGTGCCTCTATCTCCAAAAACAGGCCCCCTCCCAGAGCCCCATAAACCCACAGATCAATTCTCCATTATTTCCTATGGGAATCGGTCTCCCTATGGAATAATGGAGTGCCCAGCAGACATTTCCCTCCCCGCCCCTGCTTTCTGATGACCCTGAAGCAGGGGGAGGGCCTCCAAACCGGGGGATTCCCTGCCCCCACCTGGGGATTGGCAACCCTACCCCCACAGCTTTGTCAAAGGGGCTTTTAAGAAGGTGCCTGCAGTAAGGTTGCCAAGTCCAATTCAAGAAATATCTGGGGACTTGGGGAGGGGGTGGAGCCAGGACCAAGGGTTGTGACAAGCATAATTCAACTCCAAAGGGAGTTCTAGCCATCACTTTTAAAGGGACGGCACACCTTTTAACTGCCTTCCTTCCACAGGAAATAATGGCTAGGGGCGCCTTCTTTTGGGGCTCATAGAATTGGACCCCCTGGTCCAATCTTTTTGAAACCTGGGGGGTGTTTTGAGGAGAGGCACTGGATGCTTTGCGGAAAATCGGGTGCCTCTACCTCAAAAACACACACACACCCAGAGCCCCAGATTACCTGCGGAGCAATTCAATTATTTCCTATGAGAATAATATTCCATATGGGAATAATATTCCGCCGATCGTGTGAGAGCAGCAGAGATTTCCTCTCTCCCCCCCCCCTGCTTTCTGATGACCCTGAAGCGGGGGGAGGGCCTCCAAACCGGGGGATCCCCCGCCCTCACCTGGGGATTGGCAACCCTAGGCTGCAGGCTGCAGTGGGAGCCGCAGGTGGCGGGGCGGGCGCTTCAATCCTGAGATTATTTGCAAGGGGGGCCCCCTGAGATTTCGACTGCCTACGGGCCTCTGCAGGGTTTAATCTAGCACTGTCTGCCGTAGCTTTACCAGCCCAAATGAAGCAGACCTCGAGAAGTCATGACCCTTCGCGGCGGCAACAGGGGAAGGCAGGACGGTTCTCTGATAAGCTCTGCATGCATGACACGTTAAGCACGTTAAGGGGGGGGGGGTTGTGCTCGCCGGCCTTCGCCACTGACCTCTGCGCATTGATCGGCATCTCTGCACCCGACTGAGGCGCGTTAGCGCATAAACAACATCTTGCGTCATGGATGCACCGACCAGGCTGGAAGTGGGGGGGGGGGGAGAGTGTGAGCGTCGTGCCTGAGCATAGGGTTGCCAACTTCCAGGCGGGGCCCGGGGGATCCCTGGAATTACGATCTCCAGGTAAGAGAGATCGGTTCCCCTGGAGAAAACGGCTGCTTTGGACGGTGGACTCTAGGGCATTGCACCATGCTGAGGTCCCTCATCCAACCCTCCCCTCCCCCAAATCTCCAGGTAGTTCCCAACCAGAGTGGGCAACCCCACGGTTCCAACTCCACCTTGGCCTCTGCGGTTGCACATAGGTGCAGGGCTTTTTTTGTAGCAGGAACTCCTTTGTGTATTGGGCCACACCCCCTGAGGTAGCCAGTACTCCTGGAGCTGACAGAAGTCCCTGTACGAAGAGCCCTGTAAGCTCTTGGAGGATTGGCTGCATCGGGGGGCGTGGCCTAATATGCGAAGGAATTCCTGCTACCAGGCCGAGCCCTGCCACTAGGCAAACTAGGTGGTTGCCTAGGGCGCCGGGAGGTAGGGGACGCCAAATTGGGCTCCCCCCTCCTCCCTAGGCAAACGCCTAGTTTGCCTCCTCCCTCCGTTCCCCACCAGGTCAATTTCAGTGCCAGGGAACCGCCCATGAAACGCTGCACTCCCTGGCAGTCCATCTAAAGCTGCCTCCCCCCCCCCCCGCCGATCGCCTGGTCAGCCTTTGGCTCATGGTCAGCGTCGCCGGGCTGGCCGGT
Source organism: Heteronotia binoei (assembly GCF_032191835.1). Lineage (NCBI taxonomy): Eukaryota > Metazoa > Chordata > Lepidosauria > Squamata > Gekkonidae > Heteronotia > Heteronotia binoei. Next base: position 140,778,427 of record NC_083228.1, on the reverse strand, counting down.
GACAGCAGAAAGGAAAGGGCACGCGCCTCCGCCTCCTCCCACTTCCTGGATGGAAAGGAAGTGGGAGGAGGGAGTGGCGGCACACGCCCTTTTCTTCCCGCTACCGCCAGCCAGCCTGGCAATGTTGACCATGAGCGAGTCTTTACCTGCTGATCATGTGATTGGTGGCCGGGGAGGGTGGCTTTAGATGGCCCGCCAGGGAGTGCGGCGCTCGAGCGCCGGTTCCCCGGCACTGAAATTGTCCTGGTAGGGAAGGAGGAGGAGGCGTGGGGGGGGGGGAAAGCATGGTGTGGTGGCCCCACAGAGGGGGGGTGCTGTGGAGGAGGGGTGGCAGGAGGTTCCCAACCTGCCCCCTACGTTGCCAGCACGATGATGTCGCGCGGCTGCCACTCTAGGCATTTCCGGGAAAACTCTGTGGTTTTTCTGGACGCTCTAGCCATGTGGGATGGCAAAACTCTATGGTACAATAGGTACATAGAGGTTTTCCCTCCCAAATGGCTAGAGCATCCGGAAAAACCATACGAGTTTTCCTGGAAACGCCTAGAGCGACTGAGCGCAATGTCGCTGGTGCGATTACATCACTTCTGGGTGAATGCAGGGGACTTGGCAACCTGAATGCCCAGAGGCATCACATCAGCCCTGGTCTTCCTTATGCATATCTTCATTTTGGACAGGTGGATCCTTAAACCGGTGGATATGGGATCCATTGTTTCAGGCCTTCTGACAGGGCCGGCTCTAACGCTATTCAAACCAGGCGACAGCCTTCTGGGGCACCAAATTGGGCCCTCCATGTGACTTGGTGATACTATCAGTGCGGAGGCTGTGCACTAAAATTTAGCCTTGCCTAGGGTTGAAATTAAAAGAGTTTCCGGCTCAATATTAGGAAGAACTTCCTGACGGTTAGAGTGGTTCCTCAGTGGAACAGGAGGTGGTGGGCTCTCCTTCCTTGGAGGTTTTTAAACAGAGGGTAGATGGCCATCTGACAGCAATGAGAATCCTATGAATTTAGGGGGAGGTATTGCGAGCTTCTGGCATTGTGCAGGGGGTTGGAGTAGATGACCCTGGAGGTCCCTTCCGACTATGATTCTAGGATGCCGGGCAGTCTAAGACTGGCACTGCCTTCTGATATCGGGGCATCTTTGTTAGGTATAAACATAGAATACTTATTACATTCAAGTAGTGTATTATAACTACTCTAAAGCTTTTGATTGTGTGGATCACAACAAAGTGTGGCAAGTCCTTAAAGAGATGGGAGTACCAGACCACCTTGCATGTCTCTTGAGAAACCTATATAAGGGTCAAGAAGCAACTTTCAGAACGGGATATGGAGCAACTGATTGGTTCAGAATAGGAAAGGGGGTTCGAGAAGGATGTATATTGTCACCCTGCTTATTTAATTTATATGCAGAGTACATCATGCGGGATGCTGGCCTGGAAGAACCCCAAGCCAGAATTAAGATTGCCGAGAAAATAATAACTTTAATAATAATAATAACTTTATTTTTATATCCCGCCCTCCCCCGCCTAAGGCGGGCTCAGGGCGGTTCACAGACATGGAATTCCATGATTCAAGTAAAACAATGTAGACAGTTTTAAATATAATCAATTACATAATAAATTTTGAAAATAGATAAAACATATAAATTAGGTGCTAAAAAAGCATCAACAACCTCAGATATGCAGATAATAATAATAATAATAAGTTTATTTTTATATCCTGCCCTCCCCCGCCACAGGCAGGCTCAGAGCGGCACTCAGATGACACCACTCTAATGGCAGAAAGTGAGGAGGACCTCAAGAACCTCTTGTTGAGGGTGAAAGAGGAAAGCACAAAAGTAGGCTTGAAACCCAACGTCAGAAAAAACTAACACCCGGCCCCATCACACCGTGGCAAATAGAAGGGGGAGACATGGAAGTAATGACAGACTTCACATTTCTGGGATCCAAGATCACTGCAGATGGCGGCTGTAGCCATGAAATTAAAAGACGTTTGCTCCTTGGGAGGACAGCTATGGTGAACCTGGACAGTATAATAAAAAGTAGAGACATCACCCTGCCAACAAAAGTCCGTATAGTCAAAGCGATGGTATTCCCACTAGTAATGTATGGCTGTGAGAGTTGGACCATAAGGAAGGCCGAGTTCAGAAGAAGAGATGCTTTTGAGCTGTGGTGCTGGAGAAGAGTCTTGAGAGTCCCTTGGACTGCAAGAAGATCCAATCAGTCAGCCCTAAGGGAAATCAACCCAGACTGTTCCCTGGAAGGTCAGATGCTGAAGCTCAAATCCTTTGGCCACCCAATGAGAAGACAGCATTCACTGGAGAAGAGTCTTGAGAGTCCCTTGACTGCAAGAAGATCCAATCAGTCAGCCCTAAGGGAAATCAACCCAGACTGTTCCCTGGAAGGTCAGATGCTGAAGCTGAAGCTCAGATCCTTTAAGCACCCAATGAGAAGGGAGCCCTCGCCAGAGAAGACCCTGATGCTGGGAAAGACAGAAGGCAAAAGAAGAAGGGGACAGCAAAAGAGGAAATGACTGGACAGCGTTACTGATGTAACTAACACAGATTTGAGCAGACTTCGGAGGACGGTGGAAGACAGGAGGGCCTAGGGTGACCATAATGTCTGAAGGCCAGCCAGGGACACCTGGCGGGGGGGAAGGTAGGGGTGTGCGCGCGTGAAGCGCTCGTGTCGCCAGAAACAGGAAGTGACGTCACTTCCGGTGACGTCACGTCCGGTGATGTCATGCCACTGCCGGAAGCAGGAAGTGACACCACTTCCTGTGACATCATTTCCCCGCGTCACCTGCCGGAAACGGGAAGTGACATCACTTCCTCTGACATCACTTCCCCCAAATGACATCATTTCCCCAAATGCCACTGCCGGAAACAGGAAGTGACTTCACAGCACTTCCTGTGACGTCCCCAAAAATCCCCCAAATATCACCGCCGGAAACAATTTTGTTCTCAAATCCTGTATATACTTCATCAGTATATGGGATAAGGCACTTTCTCAACTGTGCTGCATAATGCAGCCTATTTATTTTGTCCTGTTTGCTCTGTTGGCTCTATCTGCGCCACCTTCATCACTTTCGGGGTGCGGATCCCCCAGTGGGGTGGTCTCCCGACTCCCTCCGCCGGCTGTTTCTGATAGCCCTGCGCCCCCTCTTTCATTTGATATGTGTCCCGTGCGGGTGCCACCCTCCCACCGGGAGATGCCGCAAAATGAGCCCCCTTGAGGCTTATGGCGGCAGGGCTCGGGGGAAGCGAGCTAGACTGCTGTTCTTTTGAGGGGTTATAGAGTGTTTTGAGCCCGTCCCTGTGGCATTGGTCTCATCGTTGTGGGACCCAGGGGGCCGGCGCAGCGGCCCGCCGAAGCAGCCTGTCACTAATAACACAGGTCGAGATGCAGGACAGGAACCCGGAAGTGACCGACAGGCTGCTTCAGCAGGCCGCTGCGCCGGCCCCCTGGGCCCTACAATGATGGGACCGATGCCACAGGGACGGGCTCGAAACACTCTATAACCCCTCAAAAGAACAGCAGTCTAGCTCGCTTCCCCCGAGCCCTGCCGCCATAAGCCTCAAGGGGGCTCATTTTGCGGCATCTCCCGGCGGGAGGGTGGCACCCGCACGGGACACATATCAAATGAAAGAGGGGGCGCAGGGCTATCAGAAACAGCCGGCGGAGGGAGTCGGGAGACCACCCCACTGGGGGATCCGCACCCCGAAAGTGATGAAGGTGGCGCAGATAGAGCCAACAGAGCAAACAGGACAAAATAAATAGGCTGCATTATGCAGCACAGTTGAGAAAGTGCCTTATCCCATATACTGATGAAGTAAATACAGGATCTGAGAACAAAATTGCACCAGAAGACACAAACACAAAGCTCCCTTACACTGAATCAGTGCTTGGGTCCACCAAAGTCAGTATTGTCCACTCCAGTCACAAACACAAAGCTCCCTTACACTGAATCAGTGCTTGGGTCCACGAAAGTCAGTATTGTCACATAAGAACATAAGAGAAGCCATGTTGGATCAGGCCAATGGCCCATCCAGTCCAACACTCTGCGTCACATAAGAACATAACAGAAGCCCTGTTGGATCAGGCCAGTGGCCCATCCAGTCCAACACTCTGCGTCACATAAGAACATAAGAGAAGCCCTGTTGGATCAGGCCAGTGGCCCATCCAGTCCAACACTCTGCGTCACATAAGAACATAACAGAAGCCCTGTTGGATCAGGCCAGTGGCCCATCCAGTCCAACACTCTGCGTCACATAAGAACATAAGAGAAGCCCTGTTGGATCAGGCCAGTGGCCCATCCAGTCCAACACTCTGCGTCACATAAGAACATAACAGAAGCCCTGTTGGATCAGGCCAGTGGCCCCTCCAGTCCAACACTCTGTGTCACATAAAAATATAAGAGAAGCCCTGTTGCATCAGGCCAGTGGCCCCTCCAGTCCAACACTCTGTGTCACATAAGAACATAAGAGAAGCCCTGTTGCATCAGGCCAGTGGCCCCTCCAGTCCAACACTCTGTGTCACATAAGAACATAAGAGAAGCCCTGTTGGATCAGGCCAGTGGCCCATCCAGTCCAACACTCTGCGTCACATAAGAACATAACAGAAGCCCTGTTGGATCAGGCCAGTGGCCCCTCCAGTCCAACACTCTGTGTCACATAAAAATATAAGAGAAGCCCTGTTGCATCAGGCCAGTGGCCCCTCCAGTCCAACACTCTGTGTCACATAAGAACATAAGAGAAGCCCTGTTGGATCAGGCCAGTGGCCCCTCCAGTCCAACACTCTGTGTCACATAAGAACATAAGGAGGGAGGGAAGGGAAGGGAAGGGAAGGGAAGGGAAGGGAAGGGAAGGGAAGGGAAGGGAAGGGAGGGAGGGAGGGAGGGAGGGAGGAAGGAAGGAAGGAAGGAAGGAAGGAAGGAAGGAAGGAAGGAAGGAAGGAAGGAAGGAAGGAAGGAAGGAAGGAAGGAAGGAAGGAAGGAAGGAAGGAAGGAAGGAAGGGGGAGGGAGGGAAGGAAGGAAGGAAGGAAGGGGGGAGGGAGGGAAGGAAGGAAGGAAGAAAGGAAGGAAGGGAGGAGGGAGGGAAGGAAGGAAGGGAAGGGAGTGAGGGAAGGAAGGGAGGGAAGGAAGGAAGGAAGGAAGGGAGGAGGGAGGGAAGGAAGGAAGGAAGGGAGGAGGGAGGGAAGGAAGGGAGGAAGGAAGGAAGGAAGGAAGGAAGGAAGGAAGGGAGGGAGGGAGGGAGGAGGGAGGGAAGAAAGGAAGGCCGCCCCCCCCCGCGCTTTCGGCCCCTTTACCTGATTCCAGGGCGGCGGAGAGTCCAGCGGGCGGCGGCGAGTCCTGCGGGCCTGCGGCGGCGGCCTCGCGGCGAGGGAGGGAGGGGAGCTGCCGGCGCTGGCCTCTCGAGGCCTCCAGGGACCAGCGCCGAGCCTCTCCGCTACCGGCGCTGGCCTCTGGAGGCCTCCAGGGACCAGCGCCGGCTGCTCCGCGGCTTCCCCCCGCGGCCTCCGCTGGTCCCTGGAGGCCCTCCAGAGACTCTGGAGGGCCTCCAGGGACCAGCGGAGGCCGCGGGGAGGCCTTCGCTGGCCGGCGCTGGTCCCGGAAGGCCTTCCAGAGGCTCTGGAAGGCCTTCCGGGACCAGCGCCGGGTGCTCCGCGGCTTCCCCCGCTGCCTCCGCTGGTCCCTGGAGGCCCTCCAGAGACTCTGGAGGGCCTCCAGGGACCAGCGGAGGCCGTGGGGAGGCCTTCGCTGGCCGGCGCTGGTCCCGGAAGGCCTTCCAGAGGCTCTGGAAGGCCTTCCGGGACCAGCGCCAGCCAGCGAAGGCCTCCCCGCGGCCTCCGCTGGTCCCTGGAGGCTCTCCAGAGACTCTGGAGGGCCTCCAGGGACCAGCGGAGGCCGCAGGGAGGCCTTCGCTGGCCGGCGCTTGTCCCAGAAGGCCTTCCAGAGGCTCTGGAAGGCCTTCCGGGACCAGCGCCGGGTGCTCCGCGGCTTCCCCCGCGGCCTCCGCTGGTCCCTGGAGGCCCTCCAGAGACTCTGGACGGCCTCCAGGGACCAGCGGAGGCCGCGGGGAGGCCTTCGCTGGCCGGCGCTGGTCCCGGAAGGCCTTCCAGAGGCTCTGGAAGGCCTTCCGAGACCAGCGCCGGGTGCTCCGCGGCATCCCCGTGGCCTCCGCTGGTCCCTGGAGGCCCTCCAGAGACTCTGGAGGGCCTCCAGGGACCAGCGGAGGCCGCGGGGGAGGCCTCCGCCACCGCCGCCGGTCCCCGCGCGCGGGCGGGGAAGGCGGCGAGTGAGGGAGGGAGCATCCCTGCGCAGGCGCAGGGACGCTCCCTCCCTCCCTCGCCGCCTTCCCCGCCGGCGCCCGCGGCCCACCGCCTCCGGGGCTGGCTAAACCGGGACCTTTAATGGTCCCGGTATAGGCAGCCCGGGAGCCGGGATTGGGGTGGCCAGAACCGGGAATGTCCCGGGAGACCGGGACGGTCTGGCCACCCTAGGAGGGCCTGGCGTGACTTTGTCCATGGGGTCGCAAAGAGTCGGACTCGACCGTGCGACTGAACAACAACAAAGAATATTATAATATTCATTTTACATCCCCCCCTCTTTTACTTACAATACTCAAAATACTAGAAACTGCTTTTGATGTTGGCAATACGATGGCAAATGTGTGTGGAAAAAATGGGAAAAGTCACCGTTTGTGACTGTGGTGTGTTGGCTGGTGAGCCTTAGCTGTGAGCCAAAGGCACAACAGAAGCTGACAAACTTAGAATTTTATTATATTGAAAACCGACCTGCCCTTCTCTGTCTGCCTTTCTCTGTCTGCACGTATGGCTTGCCAGCCACCTCATATTTCCTTGCAGCTTTCCCCATGTAGACAGACAGAAGTTGCCCTTCATTTAGTCACAAAATCGAGGTTTCTATAGCAGGCTTTCTGCCCATTTCTGTCTGTATTGTTCTAACGGAAGCCGGAAGGAATCTTCTTAAACCATTGTCTGGCACTGCACTCGGTTTTGAGATAGAGTCCATGATGAAGAGTCTAGAACTTCTAATAGCTTATGAAAGTCTATGAGAAGGCTGTGAAGTCCACTAAGAAGAATTTCTACGCGGCCTCCACAGACTCTGCAAAGTCGCGCCCAGCTCAATCGTTTAGAGGGATTCGGTCTCTGACTACTTTGCCATCGAGCAATCAAAAAGATTAGGGAATTGGGTATTGGTCCCTGAGGCTTTTGTGACGTATTTCGCAGATAAAATCTTGACTCTCCACCAGGACCTCTTAGCACAGCTGATGCAGTACATGAACTGGGAGCCCCTTGGCCGTCACATGGTCCAATATTGGACCAATTCAGTCGACTCACATTGGAGGATGTAAGACAGGGTCCTGGTTGCAGTGAAGCCTATTACCTGCCCCCTGGACCCCTGCCCATCCTGGCTTGTGAAGGCCTGCCAGGATGATATCAGGGCTTCTCTAGGTGACATCATCAACTTGTTCCTGACAAGTGGGACATTCCCAGACAAGTTAAAGGAGGCGGAAATTCGACCATTTTGAAAAAACCTTCACTGGACCCTATGGTTCTAGCCAACGACCGCCCAGTTTCGAATTTATCGTTTCTGGGAAAGGTAGTTGAGAAAGCGGGTGGCGGAGTAGCTACAGGCTTTCCTGGATGAAACATCCGCCCTGGACCCATTCCGATACGGTTTCCGCCCGGGCCACGGGACAGAGATGGTACTAGTCGCCCTCACGGATGACCTAAGAACGTTCCCCAGAGAGCACTGCGATCAAGCTCAAAAAATCTTCTTGAAATCCCTGGGCCAAAATAAACTAAATTAAAAGCTACCAGAGAACAGGCGTTCTCTACAAAGGCCCCCCCAATGGTGGGAATCAATTGCCGGAAGAGGTGCGGGCCCTACGGGATCTTAACCAGTTCCGTAGGGCCTGCAAAACTGCCCTCTTCCAGCTAGCTTTTTAAGACAGAACTCCTGATAAGATCAGTTATACCAAGCCATCTTATACGCCATCCGACTGTATTTTAATGCCATACTGTTTTATTGGTTTTATTCTTTAAATTATTAACTATATTATCTATTGTTTATCTGTATCATGGTTTTACCATGTCTTGTTAGCCGCCCTGAGCCTGCCTAGGCGGGGAGGGCAGGGTATAAATAAAAGTCTATTATTATTATTATTATTAAGAAGACATCTGGACCAAGGCGGGTCGGCGCTGCTGATTCTTCTCGACCTATCAGCGGTGTTTGACACAATCGATTATGCTCTATTGACCCACCGCCTCGCCGTCACCAGGATACGGGAAACAGCCTTGCAGTGGTTTTCCTCCTTTCTCCGGGGGCGGGGACAAAGGGTGAGGCTGGGTGAGCAAACCTCCGTGCGGCATCCACTCATATGCGGAGTGCCGCAGGGAGCTATTCTCTCGCCCATATTATTTAACATCTACATGCGCCCCCTTGCCCAGATTGCCTGAGGTTTCGGACTGGGTTGTCACCAGTATGCTGATGACACCCAGCTCTATCTGCTGATGGATGGCAGACCATCCTCTGCCCCTGAACACCCGTCCGAGGCATTAGGAGCCATAATGGGATGGCTACAGCAGAGCTGACTGAAGTTAAATCCAGCAAAGACGGAGGTCCTGTGCCTGAGTCAGCGGGGGGGGGCAGTCTGTGTACCCAGCTCCCACCCTTGGATGGCGTGATTTTAGTGCCAACCCAACAGGTGAAGACCTTGGAAGTGATCCTGAATGCCTCACTTTCCATGGAAGAAGAAGAAGAAAATATTGGATTTATATCCCGCCCTCCACTCCGAAGAGTCTCAGAGCGGCTCACAATCTCCTTTCCCTTCCTCCCCCACAACAGACACCCTGTGAGGTAGATGAAGATATTGGATTTATATCCCGCCCTCCATTCCGAAGAGTCTCAGAGCACCTCACAATCTCCTTTACCTTCCTCCCCCACAACAGACACCCTGTGAGGTAGATGAAGATATTGGATTTATATCCCGCCCTCCACTCCAAAGAGTCTCAGAGCGGCTCACAATCTCCTTTATCCTGCCCCCCCCCCCACAACAGAAACCCTGTGAGGTAGATGAAGATATTGGATTTATATCCTGCCCTCCACTCTGAAGAGTCTCAGAGCGGCTCACAATCTCCTTTACCTTCCTCTCCCACAACAGACACCCTGTGAGGTAGATGAAGATATTGGATTTATATCCCGCCCTCCACTCCGAAGAGTCTCAGAGCGGCTCACAATCTCCTTTCCCTTCCCCCACAACAGACACCCTGTGAGGTAGATGAAGATATTGGATTTATATCCTGCCCTCCACTCCGAAGAGTCTCAGAGCGGCTCACAATCTCCTTTCCCTTCCTCCCCCACAACAGACACCCTGTGAGATGGGTGGGTCTGGAGAGGGCTCTCACAGCAGCTGCCCTTTCAAGGACAACCTCTGCCAGAGCTATGGCTGACCCAAGGCCATTCCAGCAGGTGCAAATGGAGGAGTGGGGCATCAAACCCGGTTCTCCCAAATAAGAGTCCACACACTTAACCACTACACCAAACTGGCTCTCAACACTAAACTGGCTCTCCACACAAACTGGAGGCCCAGGTCGCGGCAGCTGCCAGGTCTGCCTTCCACCATCTACAGCAGATCAGGCAACTAGCACCATATCTCTTCCCCCCAAGACTTGGCCACAGTGACCCATGCAATAAGAACATAAGAACAGAAGAGAAGCCATGTTGGATCAGGCCAATGGCCCATCCAGTCCAACACTCTGTGTCACACAGTGGCAAAAAAATTTATGGTCACTTCCAGGTTAGATTACTGTGACTCGCTCTACGCGGGCTTGCCCTTGAAGCTGATCCGGAAACTGCAGCGGGTGCAGAACGCGGCAACTCGCCTGGCTGACTGCATCACCTATACTGGTGAGCATGCGGCCGGTTGCTCCGCGGCCTGCGCTGGCTGCCTATAGAGCACCGGATCCGCTTCAAGGTGTTAGTTCTGACTTTCAAAGCCTTACGCGGTCTGGGACCAGCATACTTGCGGGACCGTCTCTTCCTGTATATGCCCCGGAGGTCGCTTCGCTCGGCCTCCCAGGAAAGGCTGACTGTCCCCAGCCCAAAAGACGCCTGTCTTGCCTCTACCAGGGTCAGGTCCTTTTCGGTCCTGGCCCCAACCTGGCAGAATCAGCTCCCTATAGAGATCCGGGGCCTACCTGGCTTGCTAGCCTTCCGTAGGGCCTGTAAAACGGAGCTGTTCCGCCAGGTTTTCAGGTGAGGCGGCGGGCATCCGCCCCATTAGATCGGACGGCCTCCCCTACTGTATGTGCTGTATATCCTACTGTGCTAACTCGCTGTGCTGTCCAGCTGCAGCATCTCATCAAAACTGTTCTGCCGAGCTCTTTGTCTGTGGAATAATTGTAATTGCTTTTATTAATATATGATTTTAATGTGATTTTATTATGTTGTGCTCCACCCTGAGCCCCCACGGGGAAATGGGCGGAATATAAATAAACTATTAATAATAATTATAATAATTATTATTATTCCCTATGGAGACCAGTTCCCATAGGGTATAATGGAGAATGGATCCGTGGGTATCTGGGGCTCTGGGATGGCTTTTTGTTTTAGAAAGAGGCGCCAAATTTGCAGCATAGCATCCGATGCCGCTCCTCAAAAGACCCTCCAAGTTTCAAAAAGATCGGACCAGGGGGTCCAATGCTATGAGCCCCAAAAGAAGGTGCCCCTATCCTTCATTATTTCCAATGGAGGGTCCCTTTAATGTGTTCCTTTTCAATGTGATGGCCAGAACTCCCTTTGGAATTCAGTGATGCTTCTTTTTGGAGGTAGAGGCACCAAATTTGCAGCATAGCATCCAGTGCCTCTCCTCAAAACACCCTCCAAGTTTCAAAAAGATCGGATCAGGAGGTCCAATGCTATGAGTCCCAAATAAAGTGCCCCTATCCTTCATTATTTCCAATGGAGGGTCCCTTTAATGGGTCCCTTTAAATGTGGTGGCCAGAACTCCCTTTGGAGTTCAATTATGCTTGGCACACCCTTGCTCCTGGCTCCACCCCCCAATGTCTCCTGGCTCCGCCCCCCAAAGTCTCCTGGCTCCGCCCCCAAAGTCTCCTGGCTCCACCCCCAAAGTCCCCAGATATTTCTTGAATTGGACTCGGCAACCCAAACCCTCTAGCACCAACCAACCAGTTGTTAGGAGTGGGATGGTCTAAGAATTCTTTCAAAAATCAAGTTCCTTGAAGAAGCTGCTGGCTCTTAAGAGTTTCCGAGGCAACAGTGGGAGGGCTTCTGGAGGTCCACCAACAGGGCCAGAACTCCAGAAGCCCAAAGCAACATTTTAAAAAATCTGCACCGCCTTTCAAATCTCCAGTGACCCATGGTGCCTTGCTGGGCAAAGCAGAACCTGGTCCTGCTAACTTTCGAAAGCACTTCACCATGTCGGACGGGGACCTCTGGATTCTGGCCCATAATGACAAACATATAGCGTTTCCAGGTCCATTCCAAAAATTCCTGGGGGTGGAGCCAGGAGCAAGGGTGTGGCAAGCATAACTGAACTCCAAAGGGAGTTCTGGCCATCACATTTAAAGGGACCGCACTCCTTTTAAATGCCTTCCTTCCATTGGAAATAATGAAAGATAGGGGGCACCATTTTTGGGGCTCATAAAATTGGACCCCCCCCCGGTACAATCGCTTTGAAACTTGGTGTGTGTTTTGGGGAGAGGCATCGGATCTTATGCTGAAAATCTGGTGCATCTACCTCAAAAAACAGCTCCCTCAGAGCCCCAGATATCCGCTATCAATTTTCCATTATAACTATGGGAATCGGTCACCGTAGGGAATAATGGAGTGCCCAGCAGCCATTTCCCCCTCCACCCGCTTTCTGATGACCCTGAAGCGGGGCGAGAGCCTCCAAAATGGGAGATCCCCTGCCCCCACCTGGGGATTGGCAACCCTGCAAACATAAGAAAGGCAGATGCAATGGTTGCTTGTATAGATTGGAGAAGGGAGTCATGGTTTCTCCCTGAACAAGCCAGACATTCGTTTAGGGTTGCCAATCCCCAGGTGGAGCCAGGGGATTCCCCCAGTTTGGAGGGGTCCCCCCACTTTGGGGTCATCAGAAAGCTGGGAGGGAGGGAAATGTCTGCTGGGCACTCCATTATTCCCTATGGTGACCGATTCCCATACGGTATAATGGATATGACTGATTCACAGGTGTCTGGGGCTCCAGGAGTGGGGTTTTTTTTTTTAGTTAGAGGCACCAAATTTTCAGGATCGCATCCAGCGCCTCTCTTCAAAACACCCTCCAAGTTTCAAAAAGATTGGACAAAGGGGGTCCAATTCTTTGAGCCCCCAAAGAAAGTGTCCCTATCCTTCATCATTTCCAACGGAGAGAAGGCATCTAAAAGGTGTGCAGTTCCTTTAAATGTGACAGCCAGCACTCCCTTGCGCCTGGCTCCACCCCAATGCCTCCTGATGTTTATTGAATTGGACTTGGCTACCTTACCACCACACCGTGGATTGCAATGAGATCAACTGAATCGTCTTGGAGATTTGAGCCCCAAAGGAACGAACATCCCAAGCTGGTCATGAAGCTAAATTATTAACTCCAATAGCCCCATCAGCCTGCTGGGTTGCTTACTTAGCAGAAGGGAAGGACTTGCCATCTAAATGGGGATGGGGAGACGGAGAAGCAGGTGACATCATAATCAAGGGACGGATTGCATCGAAATGGCTTTTTAATGGGCAAAGAAGTCCTTCGCCATCTGTTTGACCAGCTCATCCCAGGGCAGGCAGGGGGTGGCTGGAGATCTCTCGCTGGGACAACTAATCTCCAAGTGACAGAACAGCTCACCCGGAACAAATGGCCACTCTGGAATCATAGAGTCATATTATTGCTTCCGGTGTTTTTTGCAGCTCTTTGTGTGTGGAGAAGCTGCCGGGGCCGGCCCTGGACTGACTGGCACCCTAGGCAAGACTAATTTCTGTCCCCTCCTCCCGTACTGAGAATGTCGCCGAATCACATGGGGGTGCCCAATTCGGTGCCTCCAGAAGGCCTGCGCCCTAGGCGATCATCTAGTTTTCCTAGCGGCAGAGCCAGGCCTGAAGCTGCCTGAGCAGAAACGCAATTCTTTATTACCACAATTGAAACACTATTTTAGGTAATTAATCGTAGAATCATAGCGTTGTAAGGGACCTCCGGGGTCATCTAGTCCAACCCCCTGCACAATGCAGAAAACTAACAAACACATCCCTCTAAATTCACAGGATCTGCATTGCTGTCAGATGGCCGTCTAGCCTCTGTTTAAAAACCTCCAAGGAAGGAGAGCCCACCGCATCCTGAGGAAGCCTGTGAAAACTTAGAATCATAGAATCCTAGAGTTGGATGGATGGGACGTCCAGGGTCATCTAGTCCAACCCCCTGCACAATGCAGGAAACTCACAAACACCTCCCCCTAAATTCACAGGATCCTCATTACTGTCAGATGGCCGTCTAGCCTCTGTTTAAAAACCTCCAAGGAAGGAGAGCCCCCCCCCCCCCCGAAGAAGCCTGTTCCACTGAGGAATCACTCTAATGGTCAGGAATCGTAGAATCATAGAGCTGGAAGGGACTTCCAGGGTCATCTAGTCCAACCCTCTGCACAATGCAGAAAACTCACAAATACCTCCCCCTAAATTCAGAGGATCTTCATTGCTGTCAGATGGCCATCTAGCCTGTGTTTGAAAATCTCCAAGGGAGGAGAGCCCACCACCTCCCGAGGAAGCCTGTTCCACTGAGGAACTGCTCTAACAGTCAGGAGGTTCTTCCTAATGTTGAGCCAGAAACTCTTCTGATTTAATTCCAACCCGTTGGTTCTGGTCCTAACTTCTGGGGCAACCGAAAACCGTAACCCTAACTCTTTAAATGTGATGACCAGAACTCGCTTTGGAGTTCAATTATGCTTGTCACACCCTTGCTCCTGGCTCCACCCCCAATGTCTCCTGGCTCCACCCCAAGAGAATTGGTCTCCATAGGGAATAATGGAGTGCCCAGCAGACAACTCCCTCTCCCTCGCTTTCTGATGACCCTGAAGTGGGAGGAGGGCCTCCAATCTGGGGGATCCCCTGCCCCCACCTGGGGATTGGCAACTCTAGCAGACACATTTAGAACCAGGCCTGTCTCTAGTGCTTCCAGAGAAACCTATCTCAGTTTCTCACCGCTGCACAGACAAGAGGCAGTTCAGCCCTAGAAACTCTTGGCGCCTCCACATTCTTTAAAGAGTACATTTTTAATTAGTTTTAAGTAGAAGAAAAGACATAGTAGAGAAATACAGAAAGAAAAAAAGGGGGGGTATAACAGAGAGCCCCGTGGCGGTAAAGCTGCAGTACTGCAGTCTGAACTTCCTACTCACGACCTGAGTTCGATCCCGGCAGAAGCTGCGTTAAGGTCGCTGGCTCCAGGTTGACTCAGCCTTCCATCCTTCCAAAGTCGGTCAAATGGGTACCCAGCTTGCTGGGGGGAAGTGTAGATGACTGGGGAAGGCAATGGCAAACCACCCCGTAAAAAGTCTGCTGTGAAAACGTTGTGAAAGCAACGTCACCCCAGAGTCAAAAATGACTGGCGCTTGCACAAGAGACTGCCTTTACCTTTTTACAACAGAGAAACAGGAGGAAAACAGAAAATATTTCAGTTACATCCCTACAACAAAAAACAGAAGAAAAAATACCAAATTTCTTCTACCTGCAAGTCTTTGAGTTTTAACCAAGTATTACCATCAAATTCTACAGTCCTTTTGTAGCTTTTTTAAACTTTTCTACAATTCTAATACTTATGGTATAAATCTAAGTTATTTATCTTTGATGCAACAAGGATCAAATCACTTATCGAAAATAAGAGAGAAAAGCAGAGAGAAAAACAAGAGAACTAAACTAAACGAATAGTTTTAAAAATATTAGAAGTAAGCATATACAGGTAAGCATATAACCACTGCTCTTGACTTCCCTCTGAGAACAGGAAACGAGCCCCAGAAGGCTCATCCCCATATCCCCAGCCAACCGTTTCCTGAAAAAGAGATCTGTTGGGATGGAGGCCTGTAATTATCCGCCACCGTTCTGCCATTAAAGCCGCCTGCCCCTTCCAGCCCTGAATGAAAGCACCAATAATAGCCATTAGGTCCAGCGGAGGCTGGGGAGGGTCCGAATCTGGTGCCTTTTAACAGCAGTTGTAGTCTGGTTTGTCATGGCTGCAAGAGGAGGAGGACGCTGTAGGCCGGCCACCCCATACAGTTCAAAACAGGGCTATTCCAGAGTCTGTGCTAGGGCTGCAAAGTCTAACTCAGGTAATATCTGGGGACTTTGGGGGTGGGGCCGGGAACATAAGAACATAAGAGAAGCCATGTTGGATCAGGCCAGTGGCCCCTCCAGTCCAACACTCTGTGTCACATAAGAACATAAGAGAAGCCCTGTTGGATCAGGCCAGTGGCCCCTCCAGTCCAACACTCTGCGTCACAGAAGAACATAAGAGAAGCCCTGTTGAATCAGGCCAGTGGCCCATCCAGTCCAACAGTCTTTGTCACATAAGAACAGAAGAGAAGCCCTGTTGGATCAGGCCAGTGGCCCATCCAGTCCAATACTCTGTGTCACATAAGAACATAAGAGAAGCCATGTTGGATCAGGCCAATGGCCCATCCAGTCCAACATTCACATACACATACACACACACACACACACACACACACACATATATATATATACACACACACACACACACACACACTGTGGCTAATAGCCACTGATGGACCTCTGCTCCATATTTTTATCTACCCCCCTCTTGAAGCTGGCTATGCCTGTAGCCGCCACCACCTCCTGTGGCAGTGAATTCCACATGTTAATCAGCCTTTGGGTGAAGAAGTACCTCCTTTTATCCATTCTAACCCGACTGCTCAGCAATTTCATTGAATGCCCACGAGTTCTTGTATTGTGAGAAAGGGAGAAAAGTACTTCTTTCTCTACCTTCTCCATCCCATGCATAATCTTGTAAACCTCGATCATGTCACCCCACAGTCGACGTTTCTCCAAGCTAAAGAGCCCCAAGCATTTTAACCTTTCTTCATAGGGAAAGTGTTCCAAACCTGTAATCATTCTAGTTGCCCTTCTCTGGACTTTCTCCAATGCTATAAATATCCTTTTTGAGGTGCAGCGACCAGAACTGCACACAGTACTCCAAATGAGACCGCACCATGAGTTTATACAGGGGCATTATGATACTGGCTGATTTGTTTTCAATTCCCTTCTTAATAATACCCAGCATGGCGTTTGGGAGACTTTCTCTGTGCAGTTCCGTGAATACAGTCTTTACTTCCTCACCCAAGCAGCTGCAAACCATCTCCCTCTCTCTCTCTCTCTCTCTCACACACACACACACACAGAAGTAAAATAAAACAGCTTGCAATCCCACACTCCTGTGGTGTCACTGGGGCAATTTTACTCACGAGTTGCTGAACTTCGAATAACACAGGGAAACCAAAGGTTCAAGTTTATCATTTACTGTGCAAACAACCTCTGAAAAGCTTTGTCCAACAAACAGAGGGTCTGGGCTGCTTTCACAGCTGCTGGGAGCAGCCACCTTGTTCTGCCTGCTCACCCCGCCCCCCCCCCTTCAGCCTTAAAGACACAGACACACCATCTAAAGAGGAAGCCTTTGCAAGCTTTTTCCTAGCGTTCTGAAGGGAAAAGGCACATGGGAGCTGTGGGGGCGGAGCTTCCCCTCCCCCCTCCCCCCACCCCGCTGGCCAGCAGACTGGGGACGGGAAGGAGCCTGGGAAAGCAGGAGAACCCCTGCTGGGACCTGGGGATTGGCAAGCCTAGTCTGTACCCAGCTGAAAGGCAGTGGAAAAGGGCATGCAAACAGGATTACTAGGGTTGCCGAGTCCGACTCAAGAAATACATGGGGACTTTGGGGGTGGAGCCACGAGACATTGGGGTGGAGCCAGGAGACTTTGAGGGTGGAGCCAGGAGCAAGGATGTGGCAAGCACAATTGAACTCCGAAAGGAGTTCTGGCCATCACACTGAAAGGGACGGCACACCTTTTCAATGCCTTCCCTCCATTTGGAATAATGAAGGATAGGGTCACCTTCTTCTGAGGCTCATAGAGTTGGACCCCCTGGTCCAATCTTTTTGAAACTTGGGGGGCATTTTGGGGGTAGTCACTAGATGCTATGTTGCAAATTTGGAGCCTCTAGCTCAAAAAGCAGCCCTCCCCCAGAGCCCCAGATACCCACAGATCAATTCTCCATTATACCCTATGGGAATCAATCTCCTTAAGGAATCATGGAGTGCCCAGCAGACATTTCCCTCCCCCTCCCTGCTTTCTGATGACCCTGTAGCAGGGGGAGGGCCTCCAACTGGGGATCCCCTGCCCTCACCTGGGGATTGGCAACCCTAAGGGTTGCCAGGTCTGGGTTCGAAAATACCTGGAGACGGGGGGTGGAGCCAAGAGAGGGCGGGGTTTGGGGAGGGGAGGGGCTTCAGCAGGGTACAGTGCCCCAGAATCCACCCTTCCAAGCAGCCATTTCCTCCAGCGGCTGATAAACACAAGGCAGCTGAAATATAGGAGCACAATGAGTCCCCAAACTTTACACGAACACTTCGCACACTTTTTAATCTAAAACATACAGTAAGAATATTTTTAAAAAAGGTCAAGGTAGTCCCCTGTGCAAGCACCAGTCGTTTCCGACTCTGGGGTGACGTTGCTTTCACAGCGTTTTCACGGCAGACTTTTTACGGGGTGGTTTGCCCTGGCCTTCCCCAGTCATCTACGCTTTCCCCCCAGCAAGCTGGAGACTCACTTGACCGACCTCGGAAGGATGGAAGGCTGAGTCGACCTCGAGCCGGCGACCTGAACCCAGCTTCCGCCGGGATCGGATTCCGGTCACGAGCAGAGCTTGGACCGCAGTACTGCCACTTACCACTCTGTGTCATGGGGCTCTTATAACAATATTTATTCGACCGTTATTCACATTCATATTCACATTCATGGAGTAAAAGGACAGGTCCTCTTGTGGATCAAAAACTGGCTGAGTAATAGGAAGCAGAGAGTGAGTATAAATGGGCAGTCTTCGCAGTGGAGGACGGTAAGCAGTGGGGTGCCGCAGGGCTCGGTACTGGGTCCCATGCTCTTTAACTTGTTCATAATGATTTAGAGTTGGGAGTGAGCAGTGAAGTGGCCAAGTTTGGCGGATGACACTAAATTGTTCAGGGTGGTGAGAACCAGAGAGGATTGTGAGGAACTCCAAAGGGATCTGTTGAGGCTGGGTGAGTGGGCGTCAACGTGGCAGATGCGGTTCACTGTGGCCAAGTGCAAAGTAATGCACATTGGGGCTAAGAATCCCAGCTACAAATATAAGTTGATGGGGTGTGAACTGGCAGAGACTGACCAAGAGAGAGATCTTGGGGTCGTGGTAGATAACTCACTGAAAATGTCAAGACAGTGTGCGTTTGCAATAAAAAAGGCCAACGCCATGCTGGGAATTATTAGGAAGGGAATTGAAAACAAATCAGCTGGTATCATAATGCCCCTGTATAAATCGATGGTGCGGTCTCATTTGGAGTACTGTGTGCAGTTCTGGTCGCCGCACCTCAAAAAGGATATTATAGCATTGGAGAAAGTCCAGAGAAGGGCAACTAGAATGATTAAAGGGCTGGAGCACTTTCCCTATGAAGAAAGGTTGAAACGCTTGGGTCTCTTTAGCTTGCAGAAACGTCGACTGCGGGGGTGACATGATAGAGGTTTACAAGATAATGCATGCGATGGAGAAAGTAGAGAAAGAAGTACTTTTCTCCCTTTCTCACAATACAAGAACTCGTGGGCATTCGATGAAATTGCTGAGCAGACAGGTTAAAACGGATAAAAGGAAGTACTTCTTCACCCAAAGGGTGATTAACATGTGGAATTCACTGCCACAGGAGGTGGTGGTGGCCACAAGTATAGCCACCTTCAAGAAGGGTTTAGATAAAAATATGGAGCACGGGTCCATCAGTGGCTATTAGCCACATTGTATGTGTGTATATAAAATTTTTTGCCACTGTGTGACACAGAGTGTTGGACTTGATGGGCCGTTGGCCTGATCCAACATGGCTTCTCTTATGTTCTTATATAGTAACAGGCGGGGGGGGGGTTGTAGCAGGAACTCCTTTGCATATTAGGCCACACACCCCTGATGGAGCCAATCCTCTCAGAGCTTACCGTAAGTTCCAGGAGGACTGGCTACTTCAGGGTGTGTGGCCTAATATGCAAAGGAGTTCCTGCTACCAAAAAAGCCCTGGTAATAGGACGTAGTCTCATGAGAAATCCTCACTTCCTCTTCTGGAAAAAGTGAAAAGAGGGACAGTCCCTTCTCTCTTAATCTCCGTGTTGGAGCTTTTAACACCCACTCTTTCTTGCACCCACCGTGAACTTTTTTCAAGTCATCAAACAGTCCATAAGAACTGATAACATTTATTCGACAGGAAGTCACTTCCACAAGTACAGATGAAGACTGAAATCGACACACCTGGCAACAGGTGGTTTCGGTACAACTTTCTCAGCGTTTTATAATTATTTGAATCCTTATTCAGAGCTGACGTGAAATGAAGAAGATATTGGATTTATATCCCGCCCTATACTCTGAATCTCAGAGCGGCTCACAATCTTCTTTACCTTCCTCCCGCACAACAGACACCATGTGAGTGGGTGGGGCTGAGAGACAACTTTCAAGGACAACTCCTACAAGAGTTATGGCTAACCCAAGGCCATTCCAGCAGGTGCAAGTGGAGGAGCGGGGAATCAAACCCGGTTCTCCCAGATAAGAGTCCACATGCTTAACGACTGCACCAAACTGGCTCCCAGTGTAAGCATACTGCACTTTAATTCTGGTATAGCCAGTTTGGTGTAATGGTTAAGTGTGCGGACTCTTATCTGGGAGAACCGGGTTTGATTCCCCACTCCTCCACTTGCACCTGCTAAGCATGGCCTTGGGTCAGCCATAGCTCTGGCAGAGGCTGTCCTTGAAAGGGCAGCTGCTGTGAGAGCCCTCTCAGCCCCAACCCACCTCACAGGGTGTCTGTTGTGGGGGAGGAAGGAAAAGGAGACTGTGAGCCGCTCTGAGACTCTTCAGAGTGGAGGGCAGGATATAAATCCAATATCTTCATCTACCTCACAGGGTGTCTGTTGTGGAGGAGGAAGGAAAAGGAGACTGTGAGCCGCTCTGAGACTCTTCAGAGTGGAGGGCAGGATATAAATCCAATATCTTCATCTACCTCACAGGGTGTCTGTTGTGGGGGAGGAAGGAAAAGGAGACTGTGAGCCGCTCTGAGACTCTTCAGAGTGGAGGGCGGGATATAAATCCAATATCTTCATCTACCTCACAGGGTGTCTGTTGTGGAGGAGGAAGGAAAAGGAGACTGTGAGCCGCTCTGAGACTCTTCAGAGTGGAGGGCAGGATATAAATCCAATATCTTCATCTACCTCACAGGGTGTCTGTTGTGAGGGAGGAAGGAAAAGGAGATTGTGAGCCGCTCTGAGACTCTTCAGAGTGGCGGGCGGGATATAAATCCAATATCTTCATCTACCTCACAGGGTGTCTGTTGTGGGGGAGGAAGGAAAAGGAGATTGTGAGCCGCTCTGAGACTCTTCAGAGTGGAGGGCGGGATATAAATCCAATATCTTCATCTACCTCACAGGGTGTCTGTTGTGGGGGAGGAAGGTAAAGGAGATTGTGAGCTGCTCTGAGACTCTTCGGAGTGGAGGGTGGATATAAATCCAATATCTTCATCTACCTCACAGGGTGTCTGTTGTGGGGGAGGAAGGTAAAGGAGATTGTGAGCTGCTCTGAGACTCTTCGGAATGGAGGGTGGGATATAAATCCAATATCTTCATCTACCTCACAGGGTGTCTGTTGTGGGGAGGAAGTTAAAGGAGATTGTGAGCTGCTCTGAGACTCTTCGGAGTGGAGGACGGGATTTAAATCCAATATCTTCATCTACCTCACAGGGTGTCTGTTGTGGGGGAGGAAGGTAAAGGAGATTGTGAGCTGCTCTGAGACTCTTCGGAGTGGAGGGCGGGATATAAATCCAATATCTTCATCTACCTCACAGGATGTCTGTTGTGGGGGGAGGAAGGGAAAGGAGATTGTGAGCCAATCTGAGACTCTTCAGAGTGTAGGGAGGGATATAAATCCAATATCATCTTCTTCTTCATGTGCACACACACTCTTTCAGATACATTGAAACAAGACTCTCTCAGCTATTACGTCTAGGTAGTGAAGTTAGGTGCCAGGAAGGGGTAGTCATCAAATAACCCCCAGGAACCCTCTCTCTCCCTATACATAATGGTTCAGGAAGTCTTGTTTAACTATATCGGAAGAAGTGCTCATGCGCTAGGGTTGCCAATCCCCAGGTGGGGGCAGGGGATCCCCCGGTTTTGGCGACCTTCCCCCCGCTTCAGGGTCATCAGAAAGCAGGGGCGGGGAGGGAAATGTCTGCTGGGCACTCCATTATTCCCTATGGAGACTGATTCCCATAGGGAATAATGGAGAATTTATATGCAGATATCTGGGGCTCGGAGGGGGGGGGCTATATTTTGAGGCAGAGGCACCAAATTTGCAGCATACAATCCAGCACCTCTCCTCCAAAGACCCTCCAAGTATCAAAAAGATTGGGCCAAAGGGTCCAATTCTCCTTGCCCCGAAAGAAGGTGCCCCTATCCATTATTTCCAAAGGAGGGAAGGCATTTAAAAGGTGATGGCCAGAACTCCCTTTGGAGTTCAATTACGCTTGTCACAACCTTTCTCCTGTTCCACCCCCAAAGTCTCCTGGCTCCACCCCCAAAGTCCCCAGATATTTCTTGAATTTGGCTTGGCAACCCCATCATACGCAGAGAAGCTTATACGCAGAATAAAACTTTCTTGGTCTTAAAGGTTTCCTGGACTCAGACTTTGTCCTATTGCTTCAGACTCCCCTGAAATAATGTATCAACACCAGGCCTTGAATTCAGCAGGAGCTCACGGGAGCACACCTTTCTGAACCTTTCTGAGGGTTCCCCCTCTTCCTCTCCACCTACCTTGTCCACTGAATAGTAGGTGCAGCTGCATAACAATCTCTGGATTAGGAGAGCGGGTGGGCAGCCAGCCACTAGGGGCTTTGCCACGCCCCCAGAAGCCCTCATTAACCCCTGGAGAAGCCCACACCACCCTTTCTCCACTTCTTAGGTGATTTTGGGCGGCGGGTGGCTTTTGACTTGGGGAAGGGGTGGCCAAGGAGAGCCCAGGTGAGCAAGGCCTGCTTTGGCTGGCTGGATCGCTAGCCAGACAAGCAGGCCTCGCTCTCCTGGGGCTCTCCTTTCTTGCGTCGGGTTGCTTTTGGCTGGTGGGGTGGTGGCGGCATATGCTAATGAGTTATTCTGATGAGCTCCACCACCTAGGGTTGCCAATCCCCAGGTGGGGGCAGGGGATCCCCCGGTTTGGAGGCCCTCCCCCCGCTTCAGGGTCGTCAGAAAGTGGGGGGAGGGGAGGGAAATGTCTGCTGAGAACTCTGTTATTCCCTATGGAGATTTATTCCCATAGAAAATCATGGAGAATTGATCTGTGGGTATCTGCAGCTCTGGGGGGGCTGTATTTTGGGGTAGAGGCACCAAATTTTCAGTATAGCATCTAGTGCCTCTCCCCAAAATACCCACCAAATTTCAAAAAGATTGGACCAGAGGGTCCAATTCTATGAGCTCCAAAAGAAGGTGCCCCTATCCTTCATTATTTCCTATGGAAGGAAGGCATTGAAAAGGTGTGCCGTCCCTTTAAATGTGATGGCCAGAACTCCCTTTGGAGTTTAATTATGCTTGTCACACCCTTGATCTTAGCTCCACCCCTAATATCTCCCGGCTCCACCCCCAAAGTCCCCAGATATTCTTGAATTGGACTTGGCAACCCTACCACCACCTCTTTTTCGACAAAACGACCCCTGATCAACACATCCGTCGTGGTCGTTTTGCATTTGGAGCGGCTTCACAATTGGCCAGCAGGGGGCAGGCTTCGACCACAAGTGCTTCCGAGGCCCGACGCGAGTTGACGACGAAATTCGTTCAGGGGGTTTTTCGGTCATTAGCTCTAAACGGACACGCCAAGGCGCTGTCGCATTGAGAGAGCGCAGCAGAAATGCAGCACGGCTGTTCGTTAAAAACAACACAAAAAAAATAGGCAACCTAAGGCTGTCACAGTCAACACCTCCGCTGCTTCCCAGAAAAGCGTTCACCACCAATCAGATCATCCGGCTGCAGGATACGGTTGGCAATCCCCAGGTGGGAACAGGGGATCCTCCGGTTTGGAAGAAGAAGAAGATGATTTTGGATTTATATCCCGCCCTATTAGGGTTGCCAAGTCCAATTCAAGAAATATCTGGGGACTTTGGGGGTGGAGCCAGGAGACTTTGGGGGTGGAGCCCGGAGACATTAGGGATGGAGTCAAGATCAAGGCTGTGACAAGCATAATTGAACTCCAAAGGGAGTTCTGGGCCTCACATTTAAAGGGACGGCACACCTTTTCAATGCCTTCCTTCCATAGGAAATAATGAAGGATAGGGGCACCTTCTTTTGGGGCTCATAGAATTGGACCCCCTGGTCCAATCTTTTTGAAACTTGGTGGGTATTTTGGGGAGAGGCACTAAATGCTATACTGAAAATTTGGTGCATCTACCCCCCAAAACAGCCCCCCCAGAGCCCCAGAAACCTGCGGATCAATTCTCCATGATTTTCTATGGGAATAAATCTCCATAGGGAATAACAGAGTTCTCAGCAGACATTTCCCTCCCCTCCCCCCGCTTTCTGACGATCCTGAAGCTGGGGAGGGCCTCCAAACCGAAGGATCCCCTGCCCCCACCTGGGGATTGGCAACCCTACGCCCTATACTCTGAATCTCAGAGTTTCAGAGCGGTCACAATCTCCTCTACCTTCCCCCCCCACACACACACACAACAAACACCCTGTGAGGTAGGTGGGGCTGAGAGAGCTCTCCCAAAAGCTGCCCTTTCGAGGACAACTCCTATGAGAGCTATGGCTGACGCAAGGCCATTCCAGCAGCTGCAAGCGGAGGAGTGGGAATCAAACCTGGTTCTCCCAGATAAGAGTCCGTGCACTTAACCACTACACCAAACTGTCCCTTCGCCTGCTTCAGGATCATCAGAAAGGGGAGGGGGTGGGGAGGGGAAATGTCTGCTGGGCACTCCATTATTCCCTATGAAGACTGGTTCCCATAGGGTATAATGGAGAGTTGATCTGTGGGTATCTGGGCTTTGGTGGGGCCTGCTTTTTGAGGTAGAAGCACCACATTTTCAGCATAGCATCTGGTGCCTCTCCTCAACCTCCCCTTCAAGCTTCAAAAAGTTTAGACCAGGGGGTCCAATTCTATGAGCCCCAAAAGATGGTGCCCCTATCCTTCATTCTTTCCAGTGAAGGGAAGGCATTTAATGGAGTGTGGCCCATTTAAATGTGATGGCCAGAACGCCCTGTGGAGATCAATTGTGCTTGTCACACCCTTGCTCCTGGCTCTGCCCCAAAGTCTCCTGTCTCCACCCCCAAAGTCTCCAGGTATTTCTTGAGTTGGACCTGGCGACCCTAATGAGATCACGGAGGACTATCTAAGCCAGTTCCGAGTCGGGCCCTTGCTTCCTTTGCTCTCTGGGAAGGTCATGATGGGGCTCAATCTGATTGGCTGGTGACAGCTGCCAGTACAAAGTGGAAGACGTTTCGACCAACCGGAAAAGAGCACCGAAGCCACAGCCATTTGAGAAGCAGGTCTTGGTTTCACCCAGTTCAGTTGCGACAGTAATCTTTGTCAGACTTCTGTAAGGAGGGCCCATATTGGATTTGGATTTCTATCCTGCCCTATACTCTGAATCTCAGAGCCTCAGAGCAGTCACAATCTCCTTTACCTTCCTTCCCCACGACAGACATCCTGTGAGGCAGGAGGAGCTGAGAGAGCTCTCCCAGAAGCTGCCCTTTCAAGGACAGCTCTGCGAGAACTGTGGCTGACCCAAGGCCATTCCAGCAGGTGCATGTGGAGGAGTGGGGAATCAAACCCGGTTCACCCAGATAAGAGTCTGCACGCCTAACCACTACACCAAACAGGGGTGGCATGGCATAGCTAATGGAAATGGCCTTGGACCATGCTGAGGCCCCTCCCCACCGTCTCCCCCGATCCACCCCCAAAGTCTCCAGATACTTTCCAACACAGACCTGGCAACCCTAACTATCCTCCATCCCTCCACATTTCCCAGTTAAGACGGAAATGTAGTTTGAACAAATGCCAATGATGACCTGGCTCCAATGGCGACGAGAGAAAGAAATTTTACTTTTAAAAATAGAAGCGCATCTTACATGACATATTCGTGGAGGTGCATTGAACTTACGGTAATTGAGAACAGATTAACTCTCCAAAAAGGTTAACTTGCTACAGTTCCAATCAAAGAGTTTCTGGCTCAACGTTGGGAAGAACTTCCTGACTGTTAGAGCAGTTCCTCAGTGGAACAGGCTTCCTCCTTGGGAGGTGGTGGGCTCTCCTTCCTTGGAGGTTTTGAAACAGAGGCTAGATGGCCATCTGACAGCAATGCAGATCCTGTGAATTTAGGGGGAGGGGTTTGTGAGTTTCTTGCATTGTGCAGAGGGTTGGACTAGATGACCCTGGAGGTCCCTTCCAGCTCTATGATTCTATGATTCCGGACCGTTAGAGCGATTCCTCAGTGGAAGAGGCTTCCTCCTCAGGAGGTGATGGGGTTTGTGAGTTTAGAGCAGTTCCTCAGTGGAACAGGCTTCCTCCTTGGGAGGTGGTGGACTCTCCTTCCTTGCAGGTTTTTCAAAAGAGGCTAGATGGCCATGTGACAGCAATGAAGGTCCTGTGAATTTAGGGGGAGGGGTTTGTGAGTTTAGAGCAGTTCTTCAGCGGAACAGGCTTCCTCCTTGGGAGGTGGTGGACTCTCCTTCCTTGGAGGTTTTTCAACAGAGGCTAGATGGCCATCTGACAGCTGTGAGGATCCTGTGAATTTAGGGGGAGGGGTTTGTGAGTTTCCTGCATTGTGCAGAGGGTTGGACTAGATGACCCTGGAGGTCCCTTCCAGCTCTAGGATTCTATGATTCTACTTGGCCTAATTGTTAATCTGGCCCTGGGTCTTATATAAGATTAAAGAGAAGGCAAGCGAAAGCCAAGGAGGCCCAATGTCTAAAATGATGGGGGGGGGGGCTGCCAGGTGTACCAGAGTGAGCAGATTCCCTTAACCCTTTCCCACCTGGATTCTCTTGCATGTAGAGCTGCGATAGCCAACCCAAGGCAGTTGGATCGTCTCCTTTGGGATCCAGAGGCTGAACCCCCGCCACATTTACAGCCGCCACATTCAACAGGCGAACGCATCATCGTCATCTTCAAACATTTGTCATCTCCTGTGAGCGGAACATCTGATCCGTTCGCGGGTCTGCCATCTGCCCGCAACAGCTGTCGGATCGCTTTGGGGCTGCACGGTGGCTGCAGCAGTGAGGGTGGCGTTTCGTTTCCTTGCTTGGCGGGAGGGGGGGGGGGGGGCTTTGCGTCTGCGCACAAGGCGATACGACTTTGCTCAGGGTATCGGATGGTCCGGTCAGGTAATTCAGGGAGCCTCACATAAGACTGTGTGGGAAACCGCATGTGCCGAGGGAGGAAGTTCATAACATAGGGTTAAACGAATACCAAATGAAAAGAGATCGAGTCCAGTGGCACCGGAAGACCAGGGGTGGTCAAACTGCAGCTTGGGAGCCACATGTGGCTCTTTCACACATTTTGTGTGGCTCCCGAAGCCCCCACTGCCCCATTGGCTGGCTTGGAGAAGGCATTTGTCTCTTGTAATCCAAACCAAGCTAGCTGATAGCTTGGAAAATGCATTTAAAGTTGCTTTCTTTCCACCTCTCTTTCCCCATCTATTTTCCCTCCCTCCCTCCCTCCCTCCCTCCCTCCCTTCCTTCCTTCCTTCCTTCCTTCCTTCCTTCCTTCCTTCCTTCCTTCCTTCCTTCCTTCCTTCCTTCCTTCCTTCCTTCCTTCTTAAAATCTGGATATAAAACACATTATATGATAGCAGGGGTGGCCAAACTGTGGCTCAGAAGCAAAACCTTTATTTTCATCATTGGTTGAGGTTCCTGCCTTGGGGAGGAATGCGGTGTGAGGGGGGGAAGGCAGAGCTTGTTTTTCTATGCTCTCTCAATCACACAGCAGAGCTACTGAGCCAAGCCTCTCTTCCTTCTGTTGGCTGAGGCTCCTCTCCCACCAGTCCCCTTGGGGAAGGAAGCAAAGAGCCAGTTTCCTTTGCCCTGTTCCTGGATCCCATGGGAGAAATACAAAGAAAGCACCTTTAAAACTAAGGAGTGCTAAGGTTTCAAGCATATTTTAAGGTTTTTTTCAATAATAATAATAATAAATGTGTTTGTCGGTGTCCTTTATAAAGTTTATATCTCTGCTTTATATCTCTTTGTGACCCCATGGACAAAGTCACGCCAAGCCCCTCCTGTCTTCCACCATCCTCCGAAGTCTGCTCAATCTGCAGTGATCTTGGATCCCAGAAGTGTGAAGTCTGTCACGACTTCCATGTCTTCCCCCTGCATTTGTCAAGGTGTGATGGAGTTGGATGCCATGATCTTAGTTTTTTGATGTTGAGTTTCAAGCCTACTTTTGTGCTCTCCTCTTTCACCCTCAACAAGAGGTTCTTTAGGTCCTCCTCACTTTCTGCCACTAGAGTGTCATCTGCATATCTGAGGTT